>NC_054484.1:2126798-2366337 GCF_017639515.1 Carcharodon carcharias | reverse complement strand
TGTTGAACTCAATATTCAGTCTGGAAGGCTGTAAAGTGCCTAGTCGGAAGATGAAGTGCTGTTCCTCCAGTTTGCGTTGAGCTTCACTGGAACAATGCAGCAGGCCAAGGATGGACATGTGGGCATGAGAGCAGGGTGGAGTGTTAAAATGGCAAGCGACAGGGAGGTCTGGGTCATGCTTGCGAACAGACTGAAGGTGTTCTGCAAAGTAGTTACCCAGTCTTCGTTTAGTCTCTCCAATGTAGAGGAAACCGCATTGGGGCAGCGAATGCAGTAGACTAAAATGAGGGAAGTGCAAGTGAAATTCTGCTTCACTTGAAAGGAGTGTTTGGGCCCTTGGACGGTGAGGAGAGGGGAAGTAAAGGGGCAGGTGTTGTACCTTCTGCGGTTGCATGGGAAGGTGCCGTGGGAGGGGGTTGAGGTGTAGGGGGTGATGGAGGAGTGGACCAGGTGTCCCGGAGGGAACGATCCCTATGGAATGCCACCAGGGGTGGTGAAGGGAAGATGTGTTTGGTGGTGGCATCATGCTGGAGTTGGCGGAAATGGAGAAGGATGATCCTTTGAATGCGGAGGCTGGTGGGGTGATAAGTGAGGACAAGAGAGACCCTATCATGGTTCTGGGAGGGAGGGGAAGGTGTGAGGGTGGATGCGCAGGACACGGTTGAGGGCTCTGTCAACGACCGTGGGTGGAAAACCTCGGTTAAGGAAGAAGGAGGACATGTCAGAGGAACTGTTTTTGAAAGTAGCATCATCAGAACAAAGGCAAAGGAACTGAGAGAATGGGATGGAGTCCTTACAGGAAGTGGAGTGTGAGAAGCTGTAGTCAAGGTAGCTGTGGGAGTCGGTAGGCTTTTGATGAATATAGATGGACAGTCTATCACCGGAAATTGAGACTGAGAGGTCAAAGAAGGGGAGGGAAGTGTCAGTGATGGACCACATGAAAATGATGGAGGGGTGGAAATTGGAAGCAAAATTAATAAATTTTTCCAGGTCCAGACAAGAGCATGAAGCAGCACTGAAGTAACCATCGATGTACCGGAGAAAGAGTTGTGGGAGGGGGCCGGAGTAGGACTGGAACAAGGAATGTTCCACATACCCCATAAAGAGACAGGCATAACTGGGGCCCGTGCGGGTACCCATAGCCACACCTTTTATTTGGAGGAAGTGAGAGGAATTTAAGGAGAAATTGTTCAGCGAGAGAACAAGTTCAGCCAGACGGAGGAGAGTAGTGGTGGATGGGGATTGTTCGGGCCTCTGTTCGAGGAAGAAGTGGAGAGTCATCAGACCATCCTGGTGGGGGATGGAGGTGTAGAGGGATTGGACTTCCATGGTGAAAAGGAGGCGTTTGGGGCCGGGAAACTGCAAATTGTTGATATGATGTAGGGAGTGAGAGGAATCGCGAATGTAGTTGGGGAGGGACTGGACAAGTGGAGAGAGAATGGAGTCAAGATAGCAAGAAATGAGTTCCGTGGGGCAGGAACAGGCTGACACGATCGGTCTGCCAGGACAGTTCTGTTTATGGATTTTGGGTAGGAGGTAGAAGTGGGCCGTCCGAGGTTGGGCGACTATCAGGTTGGAAGCCGTGGAGGGAAGATCTCCAGAGAAGATGAGGTTAGTGACAGACCTGGAAACAATGGCTTGATGTTCAGTGGTGGGGTCAAGGTCCAGGGGGAGGTAGGAGGAAGTGTCTGCGAGTTGACACTCAGCCTCTGCTAGGTAGAGGTCAGTGCACCAGACAACAACAGCACCACCCTTGTCAGTAGGTTTGATGACAATGTCAGGGTTGGACCTGAGAGAATGGAGTGCAGCAAGTTCAGAGAGAGACAGGTGAGTGGGTGAGAGGAGCAGAGAAATTGAGACGACTAATGTCATGCCGACAGTTCTCAATGAAAAGATCAAGAGCAGGTAAAAATCCAGAGGGAGGGTTCCAGGTGGAGGGAGAATATTGGAGGCAGGTAAAAGGATCCATTGAACAGGGAGAGGACTCCTCCCCAAAGAAGTGAGCACGGAGACGAAGGCGGCGGAAGAAGAGTTCAGCATCGTGCCGAGCCCAAAATTCATTGAGATGAGGGTGGAAGGGTATGAAACTGAATCCTTTGCTGAGCACTGAACATTCAGCATCAGAGAGGGGAAGGTCAGAGGGTATGGTGAATATACAGCCGGGGCTTGGATTGGAAGACGGGATGGGGACAGAGGGACAGGCAGGGGTGGAGGGTCCTGGATGCGCGTTGGTGTTGATGAGTTGTTGGAGGTTGCGTTCCTTTGCACCTGAAAGAAAGAGACAAAATTTCTTGTTGAGGCATCGGATGAGAAGAAGAATAAAATGAAACTGGGGGCACTTGCAGCTTTGAAAAAGGGTAAGGCGGTGCTGCTGGAGGGAGAGGTTGAGTGTATTCATATGGCGGCGCATGGCACTGAGTGTGGATCTCAGAAAGTGACAAGAACAGCATCCGAAGAGATGTTCCTGGAGATACCTATAATCCTGGGTGTGTCCAAAACATGAGGGGTGGAACTTCAGTTGGAATCCACGTGGGGTAAGTCGGAGACGGAGACAGTCACTGAGAAAGGAAATATAGCTGTGAAAGCGGGTTTTAGTAAACACCTTGTCAAACACCAGGAGAGAAATGGAAAGCAATGAATGTGAACAAGGCAAAAGAGAGATACAGAAATCCTGTCGGAGAGAAGAGCAATACTTCTTCAAGGTAGGCATTCCTTGAAGAGAAGTGGCAGTCAAGTTAATCACTAAGATAAAAGCAAAATACTGCGGATGTTGGAAATCTAAAACAAAAACAAAAATACCTGGAAAAACTCAGCAGGTCTGGCAGCATCTGTGGGGAGGAGCACAGTTAACGTTTCGAGTCCGAATGACTCTTCATCAGAACTAAGGAAAAATAGAAAAGAGGTGAAATATAAGCTGGTTTATGGGGGGGTGGTGGGACAAGTAGAGCTGGATAGAGGACCAGTGATAGGTGGAGATAACCAAAAGATGTCATAGACAAAAGGACAAAGAGGTGTTGACAGTGGTGATATTAGCTAAGAAATGTGCTAATGGTGATATTAAGGGTAGAAAGCAGGATGAGCAAGGTACAGATAGCCCTAGTGGGGGTGGGGTGGGGTGGGGTGGGGGAAAGGGACCAAAATAGCCTAAAAGGTGGAGATAAAACAATGGATGGAAATACATTTAAAAATAATGGAAATAGGTGGGAAAAGAAAAATATATATAAATTATTGGAAATAGGGGGATCGGAAAGAGGGTGGGGAAGGAGGAGAGAGTTCATGATCTAAAATTGTTGAACTCAGTATTCAGTCCGGAAGGCTGTAAAGTGCCTAATCGGAAGATGAGGTGCTGTTCCTCCAGTTTGCGTTGAGCTTCACTGGAACATTGCAGCAGGTCAAGGACAGACATGTGGGCAAGAGAGCAGGATGATGTGTTGAAATGACAAGCGACAGGGAGGTCTGGGTTATGCTTGCGGACAGACCGAAGGTCACCCAGTCTGCGTTTGGTCTCTCCAATGTAGATTTTTGTTTTTGTTTTAGATTTCCAGCATCCGTAGTATTTTGCTTTTATCACAGATGCCATCTTAAACCAATTCAATTCACTCCACGTGATATCAAGAAATGTCTGAAGGTACTGGATATTGCAAAGGCTCTGGGCTCTGACAATATTCCGGCAATAGTACTGAAGACTTGTGCTCCAGAACTTGCCGCGCCCCTAGCCAAGCTATTCCAGTACAGCTACAACTCTGTCATCTACCCGGCTATGTGGGAAATTGCCCAGATATGTCCTGTACACAAAAAGCAGGACAAATCCAACCCGGCCAATTACTGGTCCGTCAATCTACTCTCAGTCATCAGTATAGTAATGGATGGGGTCATCAACAATGCTGTCAAACAGCACTTGCTTAGCAATAACCTGCGCACTGATGCCCAGTTTGGGTTCCACCAGGGCCACTCAGCTCCTGACCGCACTACAGTCATGGTTCAAACATGGACAAAAGAGCCGAACTCCAGAGGTGAGGTGAGAGTGACTGCCCTTGACATCAAGGCAGTACTTGACCGAGTGTGGGATCAAGAAGCCCTAGCAAAATTGGAGTCAATGGAAATCAGGGGGAAAGCTGTCCACTTGTTAGAGTCATACCTAGCATAAAGGAAGATGGTTGTGGTTGTTGGAGGTCAGTCATCTCAGCTCCACCACTGCAGGAGTTCCTCAGGGTAATATCATCGGCCCAACCAAATTCTGCTGCTTCATCAATGACCTTCCTTTCATCATAAGGTCAGAAGTGGGGATGTTCGCTGATGATTGCACAATGTTCAACACCATTCGCGACTCCTCAGAGACTCAAGCAATCCGTGTCCAAATGCAGCAAGACTTGGACAATATCCAGGCTTGGGCTGACAAGTGGCAAGTAACATTTGTACCACACAAGTGTCAGGCAATGACTATCTCCAACAAGAGAGAATCCAACCATCACCTCTTGATGTTCAGTGATATTACCATCATTGAATCCCAAACTATCAACATCCTGGGGGTTACCATTGACCAGAAACGGAACTGGACTAGCCATATAAATACTGTAGCTAAAAGAGCAGGTCAGAGGCTAGGAATCCTGCAGCGAGTAACTCACCTCCTGACTCCCCAAAGCCTGTCCACCATCTACAAGTTACAAGTCAGGAGTGTAATGGAATAGTCCCCACTTGCGTGGATGAGTGCAGCTCCTACAACATTGAAGAAGCTGGACACTGCCCAGGACAAAACAGTTAATTTGATTGTGACAACATCCACAAACATTCACTCTCTCCACCACCGACTCACAGTAGCAGCAGTGTGTACCATCTACAAGATGCACTGCAGGAATTCACCAAGGCTCCTTAGACAGCACCTTCCAAACATACGACCACTACCATCAAGAAGGACAAGGACAGCTTATAGATGGGAACACCGCCACCTGGAAGTTCCCCTTTAAGTCACTCACCATCAAGGCTTGGAAATATATCGCCGTTCCTTCACTGTCGTTGGGTCAAAATCCTGGAACTCCCTCCCTAACAGCACTGTGGGTGTACCTACACCACATGGACTGCAGCGGTTCAAGAAGGCAGCTCACCACCACCTTCTCAAGGGCAACTAGTGATGGGCAATAAATGCTGGCCCAGCTAGCGAAGCCCACATCTCATGAATGAATAAAGAAAAAATAATTGTGAAGTTACCCAGTTTGGTAGAAAAAACAGAAAGGCAGAGTATTTCTTAAATGGTGAGAGACTAGAAAGTGTTGATGTCCCTAGGGACCTGGGTGTCCTTGTTCATGAGTCACTAAAAACTAACATGCAGGTGCAGCAAGCAATTAGGAAGGTAAATGGCTTTTCAGCGTTCATCACAAGGGGATTTGAGTACAGGATGTCTTGCTGAAATTGTATAAAGCCTTGGTGAGACGGCACCTGGAGTATTGTGTACAGTTTTGGTTTCCTTATCTAAGGAAGGATATATTTGTCATAGAGAGAGTGCAACGGAGGTTCACCAGATTAATCCCTAGGATGGCGGGATTGTTTTGTGAGGAGAGGTTGAGGAAGTTGGGCCTGTATTTTCTAGAGTTTAGAAGAATGAGAGGTGATCTTATTGAAACTTACTAAATTCTTACAGGGTGTGACAGGGTAGATGTGGATAGAATGTTTTCCCTGGCTGATGAGTCTAGAACCAGGGGACACAATCTCAGAATAAGGGACAGGCCATTTAAGACTGAGATGAGGAGGAATGTCTTCACTTAGGTGGAGGTGAATCTTTGGAATTCTCTACCCCAGAGGGCTTTAGTAGCTCAATCATTGAGTATGTTCAAGACAGAACTCTTGTTCCTACATTCCTATGATGAAGAACTTCAATTACCTAGATAAATTGGAGGAGTTTGGACTATTTTCCTTGGAGAAGGTTGAGAAGAGATTTGATAGAGGTATTTAGGGGCCTGGACAGAGTAGATAGGGAGAAACTGTTACCATTGGTGGAAGGATCAAGAACCAGAGCAAAAACATTTTCACACAGCACATGGTTAGGGTCTGGAATGCACTCTCTGAGAGTGTGGAGGAGACAGGGTCAATCAAATGGTTAGGATCTGGAATGCACTGTCTGAGAGTGTGGTGGAGACAGGGTCAATCGAGTGGTTAGGATCTGGAATGCACTGTCTGAGAGTGTGGTGGAGACGGGGTCAATCGAGTGGTTAGGATCTGGAATGCACTGTCTGAGAGTGTGGTGGAGACGGGGTCAATCGAGTGGTTAGGGGCTAGAATGCACTGTCTGAGAGTGTGGTGGAGACAGGGTCAATTGAGTGGTTAGGATCTGGAATGCAGTGTCTGAGAGTGTGGAGGAGACAGGGTCAATCGAGTGGTTAGGATCTGGAATGCACTGTCTGAGAGTGTGGGGGAGACAGGGTCAATCGAGTGGTTAGGATCTGGAATGCACTGTCTGAGAGTGTGGGGGAGACAGGGTCAATCGAGTGGTTAGGATCTGGAATGCACTGTCTGAGAGTGTGGTGGAGGCAGGGTCAATCGAGGCATTCAAGGGGGAATTGGATATTATCTAAAACAAGGAATTGCAGGGCTATGGGGTGAATGCGGAGAACTGGCTCCAGATGAATCACTCCTACTGAGAGCCAGCATAAATATGGTAGGCCAAGTGGCCTTCATCTATGCTATAACCTTACTATGATTCTATGCCCATTGGAGTTTAGAAGAATGAGAGGTGATCTCACTCTAATATATAAGATCCTAAGGAGACTTGATAGGGTGGATACTGGGAGGATGTTTCCACTTGTGGGGGAGACTAGAACTAGGGAACACAGATTATGGATAAGAGGTCTGCCTTTTTAAGGTGGAGATGTCAAGAATTTTTTTTCAATCACCCAGAAAGCAGTTTAGGCTGGGTCATTGAGCTTATTCAAGGCTGAGTTAGATAGATTAGTTAGTTTGGTAGGTAAGGGAGTGAATGGTTAGAGGGTGGGAAGCAGACAGGAAAGTGGAATGAAGATGACAACAAGATCAGCTATGATCTTATCAAATGGCGGAGCAAGTTCATGACCTACCCCTGCTCCTAAATTCTATGTTCTCAAATGAAGATATTAATATATATAATGTTATTGGAAATAATTTTTAAATTGGACTTGTAGTAGGGTCTGTGTCTGTGAGTGTATGTGTCTTAATCAGATTAAAGCCAGTTAGTCTGGGTGCTTTGACGTATAGTAGTTTTGAGATGTAAACAGTAAGGTAGAGGGTACATTTGCACTTTGTTGAATAAACCATTCAAAGACTGGGGGTGAAATCTTGCACCTAGCTAGGAGACACCAAGCAATATGTTTATATTATTAATAAAATTGGTACTATGAAAGGGGTTTTATTGTTGAGGTCGGGTTCAAAGGGCCTGGTGATATAATGAGAATTTACAATCGAAGGGAAGGCTAGGTATTACCCAAGAGGAGTTTGTGTGTGCAAGTCAGAAGCATGTGAAATCTAAGACACCTATAAGCCCTACAACTGTCTGTGAAGGAACCAAATTGAAAGGAACCTCATTTTGAATTTGTAAGATAAAATGTGCTTTGCCTGGTGTCTGTTTAAGTCTATGAGTTATTGTTGTCTTGGGGAAGAATTATCTGGGAATAATTCATTTGGGGATTTGTTTAAAATATATAATTTTAATTTATTAATAATTTATAGATGTGCATGTGTTTAATACCTTGTTAAATTAATAAACGTTTAATTTAATTTATATTAAAAACCTCTGGAGATTTGGTGGTTCCCTTTCTGAATGCTGAGATGCATCTCAAGGGGCAAAGAGCAGTGGGAAACCAGGGGATTGGGAAGCCTACAAAGACCAACAGAGGACAACTAAAAATGAAATAAGGAGGGAGAAGATTAAATATGAGGGTAAACTAGCTAGTAATATAAAAGAAGATTGCAAGAGTTTTTTTAGATATATAAAGGGTAAGAGAGAGGCAAAAGTGGACATTGGGCCGCTGGAAAATGACGCTGGAGAAGTAGTAGTGGGGAACAAAGAAATGGCGGAGGAACTGAATAGGTACTTCACTGTGGAAGACATGAGTAACATCCCCAAAGTTCAAGAGAGTCAGGGGGCAGAGGTGAGTATGGTGGCCATTACCAAGGAGAAGGTGCTAGGAAAACTGAAAGGTCTGAAGGTGGATAAATCACCTGGACCAGATGGATTACACCCCAGAGTTCTGAAGGAGATCGCTGAAGAGATACTGGAGGCGTTAGTGGTGATCTTTCAGGAATCACTGAAGTCAGGGAGGGTCCCGGAGGACTGGAAAATCGCTAATGTAACCCCCCTGTTTAAGAAGGGAGTGAGGCAAAAGACGGGAAATTACAGGCTGATTAGCCTGACCTCGGTCGTTGGTAAGATTTTAGAGTTCATTATTAAGGATGAGATTTCAAAATACTTGGAAGTGCATGGTAAAATAGGGCCAAGTCATCATGGTTTCATCAAGGGGAGGTCATGCCTGACAAATCTGTTAGAATTCTTTGAGGAGGTAATGAGTAGGTTAGACAAAGGAGCACCAATGGATGTTATCTACTTGGACTTCCAGAAGGCCTTTGACAAGGTGCCGCACAGGAGGCTGCTCAGTAAGATAAGAGCCCATGGTGTTAGAGGCAAGATACTAGCATGGATAGAAGATTGGCTGTCTGGCAGGAGGCAGAGAGTGGGGATAAGGGGATCCTTCTCAGGATGGCAGCCAGTGACTAGTGGAGTTCCGCAGGGGTCAGTGTTGGGACCACAACTTTTCACATTATACATTAATGATCTAGATGAAGGAACTGAGGACATTCTGGCTAAGTTTGCAGATGATACAAAGATAAGTGGAGAGACAGGTAGTATTGAGGAGGTGGGGAGGCAGCAGAAGGATTTAGACAGGTTAGGAGAATGGGCAAAGAAGTGGCAGATGGAATACAACGTGGGCAAGTGTGAGTTCATGACTTTGTTAGGAAGAATAGAGGCATAGATTATTTTCTAAATGGGGAGAGAATTCAGAAATCTGGAGTGCAAAGGGACTTGGGAGTCCTAGGGTCTATACTTGGTAGAGTTTAGAAGGATGAGAGGGGATCTGATTGAAACTTACAGAATGCTGAAAGGCCTGGATAGAGTGGATGTGGGGAAGATGTTTCCATTAGTAAGAGAGACTAGGACCCGAGGGCACAGCCTCAGAGTAAAGGGAAGACCTTTTAGAACAGAGATGAGGAGAAACTTCTTTAGCCAGAGAGTGGTGAATCTATAGAATTCATTGCCAGAGAAGGCTGTGGAGGCCAGTCATTGAGTGTATTTAAGACTGAGATAGATAGGCTCTTGATTGGGAAGGGGATCAAAGGTTACGGGAAGAAAGCGGGAGAATGGGGTTGAGAAACTTATCAGCCATGATTGAATGGTGGAGCAGACTCGAGGGGCCGAATGGCCTAATTTCTGCTCCTATGTCTTATGGTTATGGTCTTATGCCAATTGAAAATATAGGTTATAACAGCTGTTTAAAGTTTCCCTCTGGTATTGTAAATAACTCAGCCTTTACCAACTGCTGTGTCATAACAACTGGGGGCTCATCCGGGATATTTGTAATTCCTTGATTGGTTTGGAATTGGTGAATGTACAAGATGCGCTTTGAATTCAGGAGTTGGTGAGGTTTTTTATAAGTGGTGAGACTGCAAGATGCCTTTGGCAATTGCTAAGATGTGTCTGGGAGTAGAAGATATAATTGATTGGGTTAAAAAAAATAAACAAGAGTAGGTTAAGAGTAGGTGGATAAGTTAAAATTGGAGTTACCTGCAGGGGCTAGGAAATTATGTCTAATTAGAAGTATAGCACAGCATCTACAGTTGGGATTGATTCCTGAATCTAGTGAGTCACAGCTGGAGATTGTGAGACTTCAGTCTGAAATGAAGAAGCTTGAAGTTAAACAGGCAAAGGAACTAAAAAAACTTGATTTAGAAGCAAAGGAAAGAGAAATGACATTTAAAAAGGAGCAAGCAGAAAGTCAGGAGAAAGAAAGGAAGTTGGAACTGGAATTTCAGGAAAGAGAGAGAAAGAGAATACCTGTTTAAAAGGCTGGAAGTTAAAAAAGAGATCTCGGATTCTGAGGAGAGTTTTGGTGGTGAAACAGCCTTTAACCGAAAACCCAGTGGGGAGATGTTTAGATTTGTACAGCTCTTCCAAAGTTTGAGGAGAAAGATATTGAAGCATTCATTATTTCATTTGAGAAGATAGCTAAACAGATGAAATGGTTTAGAGCTGAGTGTGGAGGTTTATTGAGGGGGTTTAGAGCTGAGTGTGGAGGTTTATTGAGGGGTTATAGTGCTGACAGTGAGGGTTTATTGAGGGGGTTTAGCGCTGAGTGTGGAGGTTTATTGAGGGGGTTTAGAGCTGAGTGTGTGAGTTTAGTGAGGGGGTTTAGTGATGAGTGTGTGGGTTTAGTGAGGGGGTTTAGTGATGAATGTGTGGGTTTAGTGAGGGGGTTTAGTGATTGAGTGTGGGGGTTTATGGAGGGGGTTTAGAACTGCATCTGGGGGTTTATTGAGGGGTTATAGTGCTGAGTGTGTGAGTTTAGTGAGGGGCTTTAATGATGAGTGTGTGGGATTAGGGAGGGGGTTTTGTGATGAGTGTGTGGGTTTAGTGAGGTGGTTTAGTGATGAGTGTGGGGGTTTAGTGAGGGGGTTTAGTGATGAGTGTGGGGGTTCATTGGGGGGGTTTAGAGCTGAGTGTGGAGGTTTAGTGAGGGGGTTTAGAGCTGAGTGTGGAGGTTTAGTGAGGGGGTTTAGAGCTGAGTGTTGAGGTTTGTTGAGGGGTAATAGTGGTGAGTGTGGGGGTTTATTAAGGGGGTTTAGAGCTGAGTGTGTGGGTTTAGTGAGGAGGTTTAGTGATGAGTGTGTGGGTTTAGTGAGGGGTTATAGTGCTGAGTGTGGGGGTTTAGAGAAGAGTGTGGGGTTTTATTGAGGGGCTTTTGTGATGAGTGTTTGGGTTTAGTGAGGGGTTTAGTGATGAGTGTGGGGTTCATTGAGGGGGTTTAGAGGTGAGTTTGGAGGTTTATTGAGGGGTTTCAGAACTGAGTGTGGAGGCTTATTGAGGGGTTAGAGTGCTGAGTGTCGGGGTTTATTAACGGGGTTTAGAGCTGAGTGTGTGGGTTTAGTGAGGGGTTATATTGATGAGTGTGGGTGTTTAGTGATGAGTGTGGGGGTTTATTGAGGGGGTTTTGTGATGAGTGTGTAGGTTTATTGAGGGGGTTTAATGATGAGTGTGTGGGTTTAGTGAGGGGGTTTAGTGATGAATGTGTGGGTTTAGTGAGGGGGTTTAGTGATTGAGTGTGGGGGTTTATGGAGGGGGTTTAGAACTGCATCTGGGGGTTTATTGAGGGGTTATAGTGCTGAGTGTGTGAGTTTAGTGAGGGGCTTTAATGATGAGTGTGTGGGATTAGGGAGGGGGTTTTGTGATGAGTGTGTGGGTTTAGTGAGGTGGTTTAGTGATGAGTGTGGGGGTTTAGTGAGGGGGTTTAGTGATGAGTGTGGGGGTTCATTGGGGGGGTTTAGAGCTGAGTGTGGAGGTTTAGTGAGGGGGTTTAGAGCTGAGTGTGGAGGTTTAGTGAGGGGGTTTAGAGCTGAGTGTGGAGGTTTAGTGAGGGGTAATAGTGGTGAGTGTGGGGGTTTATTAAGGGGGTTTAGAGCTGAGTGTGTGGGTTTAGTGAGGAGGTTTAGTGATGAGTGTGTGGGTTTAGTGAGGGGTTATAGTGCTGAGTGTGGGGGTTTAGAGAAGAGTGTGGGGTTTTATTGAGGGGCTTTTGTGATGAGTGTTTGGGTTTAGTGAGGGGTTTAGTGATGAGTGTGGGGTTCATTGAGGGGGTTTAGAGGTGAGTTTGGAGGTTTATTGAGGGGTTTCAGAACTGAGTGTGGAGGCTTATTGAGGGGTTAGAGTGCTGAGTGTCGGGGTTTATTAACGGGGTTTAGAGCTGAGTGTGTGGGTTTAGTGAGGGGTTATATTGATGAGTGTGGGTGTTTAGTGATGAGTGTGGGGGTTTATTGAGGGGGTTTTGTGATGAGTGTGTGGGTTTATTGAGGGGGTTTAATGATGAGTGTGTGGGTTTATTGAGGGGGTTTAGTGATGAGTGTGTGGGTTTAGTGAGTGGGTTTAGTGATGAGTGTGGAGGTTTAGTGAGGGGGTTTAGTGATGGATGTGGGGGTTCATTGAGGGGGTTTAGAGCTGAGTGTGGAGGTTTATTGAGGGAGTTCAGAGCTGAGTGTGGAGGTTTATTGAGGGGTTATAGTGGTGAGTGTGGGGGTTAATTAAGGGGGTTTAGAGCTGAGTGTGTGGGTTTAGTGAGGGCGTTTAGTGATGAATGTGGGGGTTTATGGAGTGTGTTTAGTGATGAGTGTTGGGGTTTATTGAGGGGGTTTAGAGCTGAGTGTGGGGGTTTAGTGAAGAGTGTGGGGGTTTATTGAGCGGGTTTAGTGATGAGTGTGTGGGTTTGTTGAGGGGGTTTAGTGATGAGTGTGGGGGTTTAGTGAGGGGGTTTTCTGATGAGTGTGTGGGTTTAGTGAGGGGGTTTAGTGATGAGTGTGTGGGTTTAGTGAGGGGGTTTAGTGATGAGTGTGTGGGTTTAGTGAGGGGGTTTAGTGATGAGTGTGTGGGTTTAGTGAGGGGGTTTAGTGATGAGTGTGGAGGTTTATTGAGGGGGGTTTAGAACTGAGTGTGGAGGTTTATTGAGGGAATTTAGAGCTGAGTGTGGGTGTTTATTGAGGGGGTTTAGAGCTGAGTGTGGGTGTTTATTGAGGGGGTTTACAACTGAGTGTGGGGGTTTAGTGAGGGGTTACAGTGCTGAGTGTGGGGGTTTAGTGATGAGTGTGTGGGTTCATTGAGGGGGTTTAGAGCTGAGTGTGGAGGTTTATTGAGGGGTTATAGTGGTGAGTGTGGGAGTTTATTAAGGGGGTTTAGAGATGAGTGTGGAGGTTTATTGAGGGGTTATAGTGGTGAGTGTGGGGGTTTATTAAGGGGGTTTAGAGATGAGTGTGGAGGTTTATTGAGGGGTTATAGTGGTGAGTGTGGGGGTTTATTAAGGGGGTTTAGAGATGAGTGTGGAGGTTTATTGAGGGGGTTTACAACTGAGTGTGGGGGTTCAGTGAGGGGTTATAGTGCTGAGTGTGGGGGTTTAGTGAAGAGTGTGGGGGTTTAGTGAGGGGGTTTAGTGATGAGTGTGTGGGTTTAGTGAGGGGTTTAGTGATGAGTGTGGGGTTCACTGAGGGGGTTTAGAGTTCAGTGTGGAGGTTTATTGAGGGGGTTCAGAGCTGAGTGTGGGGGTTTATTAAGGGGGTTTAGAGCTGAGTGTGGATGTTTATTGAGGGGGTTTAGAGCTGAGTGAGTGGGTTTAGTGAGGGGGTTTAGTGATGAGTGTGTGGGTTTAGTGAGGGGGATTAGTGATTGAGTGTGGGGGTTTATGGAGGGGGTTTAGAGCTGCATCTGGGGGTTTATTGAGGGGTTATAGTGCTGAGTGTGTGAGTTTAGTGAGGGGCTTTAATGATGAGTGTGTGGGATTAGGGAGGGGGTTTTGTGATGAGTGTGTGGGTTTAGTGAGGTGTTCAGTGATGAATGTGGTGGTTCACTGAGGGGGTTTAGAGCTGAGTGTGGAGGTTTATTGAGGGGTTAAAGTGCTGAGTGTGGGTGTTTATTGAGGGGGTTTAGAGCTGAGTGTGTGGGTTTAGTGAGGGGCTTTAGTGATGTGTGTGGGGGTTTAGTGATGAGTGTTGGGGTTTATTCAGGGGGTTTTGTGCTGAGTGTGTGGGTTTAGTGAGGGGGTTTAGTGCTGAGTGTGGGGGTTAATTCAGGGCATTTAGAGCTGAGTGTGGAGGTTTATTGCGGGGGATTTGAACTGAGTGTGGAGGTTTATTGAGGGGGTTTACAACTGAGTGTGGGGGTTCAGTGAGGGGTTATAGTGCTGAGTGTGGGGGTTTAGTGAAGAGTGTGGGGGTTTAGTGAGGGGGTTTAGTGATGAGTGTGTGGGTTTAGTGAGGGGTTTAGTGATGAGTGTGGGGTTCACTGAGGGGGTTTAGAGTTCAGTGTGGAGGTTTATTGAGGGGGTTCAGAGCTGAGTGTGGGGGTTTATTAAGGGGGTTTAGAGCTGAGTGTGGAGGTTTATTGAGGGGGTTTAGAGCTGAGTGAGTGGGTTTAGTGAGGGGGTTTAGTGATGAGTGTGTGGGTTTAGTGAGGGGGATTAGTGATTGAGTGTGGGGGTTTATGGAGGGGGTTTAGAGCTGCATCTGGGGGTTTATTGAGGGGTTATAGTGCTGAGTGTGTGAGTTTAGTGAGGGGCTTTAATGATGAGTGTGTGGGATTAGGGAGGGGGTTTTGTGATGAGTGTGTGGGTTTAGTGAGGTGTTCAGTGATGAATGTGGTGGTTCACTGAGGGGGTTTAGAGCTGAGTGTGGAGGTTTATTGAGGGGTTAAAGTGCTGAGTGTGGGTGTTTATTGAGGGGGTTTAGAGCTGAGTGTGTGGGTTTAGTGAGGGGCTTTAGTGATGTGTGTGGGGGTTTAGTGATGAGTGTTGGGGTTTATTCAGGGGGTTTTGTGCTGAGTGTGTGGGTTTAGTGAGGGTGTTTAGTGCTGAGTGTGGGGGTTAATTCAGGGCATTTAGAGCTGAGTGTGGAGGTTTATTGCGGGGGATTAGAACTGAGTGTGGAGGTTTATTGAGGGGGTTTAGAGCTGAGTGTGGGGAGTTATTCAGGGGGTTTAGTGAGGAGTGTTGGGGTTAGTGAGGGTGTTTACTGATGAGTATGCGGGTTTAGTGAGGGGTTTTAGTGATGAGTGTTGGGGTTCATTGAGGGGTTTTAGAGTTGAGTGTGGAGGTTCATTGAGGGGGTTTAGAGCTGAGTGTGGAGGTTTACTGAGGGGTTATAGTGCTGAGAGTGGGGGTTTATTGAGGGGGTTTAGAGCTGAGTGTGGAGGTTTATTGAGGGGGTTTAGAGCTGAGTGTGTGGGTTTATTGAGGGGGTTTAGTGATGAGTGTGTGGGTTCAGTGAGGGGTTCTAGTGAAGAGTGTGGAGGTTTATGGAGGGGATTTAGAGCTGAGTCTGGGGGTTTATTGATTGGTTATAGTGCTGAGTGTGTGAGTTTAGTGAGGGGGTTTAGTGATGAGTGTGTGGGTTTAGTGAGGGGGTTTAGTGATGAGTGTGTGGGATTAGTGAGGGGGTTTAGTGATGAGTGTTGGGGTTCATTGAGGCGGTTTAGTGCTGAGTGTGGGGGTTTATTGAGGGCGTTAAGAGCTGAGTGTGGAGGTTTATAGAGGAGGGTTTCGAACTGAGTGTGGAGATTTATTGAGGGGGTTTAGAGCTGAATCTGGGGGCTTATTCAGGGGTTTTAGTGATGAGTGTTGGGGTTTATTGAGGGGGTTTACAACTGAGTGTGGGGGTTTAGTGAGGGGTTACAGTGCTGAGTGTGGGGGTTTAGTGATGAATCTGGTGGTTCATTGAGGGGGTATAGAGCTGAGTGTGGAGGTTTAGTGAGGGGGTTTAGAGCTGAGTGTGGAGGTTTATTGAGGGGCTATAGTGCTGAGTGTGGGGGTTTAGTGAAGAGTGTGGGGGTTTATTGAGGGGGTTTAGTGATGAGTGTGTGTGTTTAGTGAGGGGGTTTAGTGATGAGTGTGTGGGTTTAGTGAGGGGGATTAGTGATGAGTGTGAGGGTTTAGTGAGGGGGTTTAGTGAAGAGTGTGGGGGTTTATGGAGGGGGTTTAGAGCTGCATCTGGGGGTTTATTGAGTGGTTATAGTGCTGAGTGTGTGAGTTTAGTGAGGGGCTTTAATGATGAGTGTGTGGGATTAGTGAGGTCGTTTAGTGATGAGTGTGTGGGTTTAGTGAGGGGGTTTAGTGATGAGTGTGTGGGTTTAGTGAGGGGGTTTAGTGATGAGTGTGGGGGTTTAGTGAGGGGGTTTAGTGATGAGTGTGTGGGTTTAGTGAGGTGTTCAGTGATGAGTGTGGGGGTTCACTGAGGGGGTTTAGAGCTGAGTGTGGAGGTTTATTCAGGGGGTTCAGAGCTGAGTGTGGAGGTTTATTGAGGGTTTAAAGTGCTGAGTGTGGGGGTTTATTAAGGTGGTTTAGAGCTGAGTGTGTGGTTTTAGTGAGGGGGTTTAGTGATGAGTGTGTGGGTTTAGTGAGGGGGTTTAGTGATGAGTGTTGGGGTTCATTGAGGCGGTTTAGTGCTGAGTGTGGGGGTTTATTGAGGGCGTTAAGAGCTGAGTGTGGAGGTTTATAGAGGTGGTTTAGAACTGAGTGTGGAGATTTATTGAGGGGGTTTGGAGGTGAGTCTGGCTGCTTATTCAGGGGTTTTAGTGATGAGTGTTGGGGTTCATTGAGGGGGTTTACAACTGAGTGTGGGGGTTTAGTGAGGAATTACAGTGCTGAGTGTGGGGGTTTAGTGATGAGTGTGGGGGTTTATTGAGGGGGTTTTGTGATGAGTGTGTGGGTTTATTGAGGGGGTTTTGTGATCATTGTGTTGGTTTATTGAGGGGATTTATTGATGAGTGTGGGGGTTTAGTGAGGGGGTTTAGTGATGAGTGTGGAGGTTTAGTGAGGGGGTTTAGTCATGAATGTGGGGGTTCATTGAGGGGGTTTAGAGCTGAGTGTGGAGGTTTATTGAGGGGTTATAGTGGTGAGTTTGGGGGTTTAGTAAGGGGGTTTAGAGCTGAGTGTGTGGGTTTAGTGAGGGGGTTTAGTGATGAGTGTGTGGGTTTATTGACGGTGTTTAGTGATGAGTGTGTGGGTTTAGTGAGGGGGTTTAGTGATGAGTGTGTGGTTTTAGTGAGGGGGCTTAGTGATGAGTGTTGGGGTTCATTGAGGCGGTTTAGTGCTGAGTGTGCGGGTTTATTGAGGGCATTAAGAGCTGAGTGTGGAGGTTTATAGAGGGTG
Source organism: Carcharodon carcharias (assembly GCF_017639515.1). Taxonomy (NCBI): domain Eukaryota; kingdom Metazoa; phylum Chordata; class Chondrichthyes; order Lamniformes; family Lamnidae; genus Carcharodon; species Carcharodon carcharias. Next base: position 2,349,421 of record NC_054484.1, on the reverse strand, counting down.
GTTTAGAACTGAGTGTGGAGATTATTTGAGGGGGTTTAGAGCTGAGTCTGGGGGCTTATTCAGGGGTTTTAGTGATGAGTGTTGGGGTTTATTGAGGGGGTTTACAACTGAGTGTCGGGGTTTAGTGAGTGGTTACAGAACTGAGTGTGGGGGTTTATTGAGGGGGTTTTGTGATGAGTGTGTGGGTTTATTGAGGGGGTTCAGAGCTGAGTGTGGATGTTTATTGAGGGGTTATAGTGCTGAGTATGGGGGTTTATTAAGGGGTTTTAGAGCTGAGTGTGTGGGTTTAGTGAGGGGGTTTAGTGATGATTGTGGAGGTTTACTGAGCGTTTATAGTGCTGAGAGTGGGGGTTTATTGAGGGGGTTTAGAGCTGAGTGTGGAGGTTTATTGAGGGGGTTTAGAGCTGAGTGTGGGGGTTTCTTGAGGGGGTTTAGAGCTGAGTGTGGAGGTTTATTGAGGGGGTTTAGAGCTGAGTGTGTGGGTTTATTGAGGGGGTTTAGAGCTGAGTGTGGAGGTTTATTGAGGGGGTTTAGAGCTGAGTGTGGGGGTTTATTGAGGGGGTTTAGAGCTGAGTGTGGGTGTTTATTGAGGGGGTTTAGAGCTGAGTGTGGGGGTTTATTGAGGGGGTTTAGAGCTGAGTGTGGAGGTTTATTGAGGGGGTTCAGAGCTGAGTGTGGGGGTTTATTGATGGGGTTTAGAGCTGAGTGTGGAGGTTTATTGAGGGGGTTCAGAGCTGAGTGTGGAGGTTTATTGAGGGGGGTTTAGAACTGAGTGTGGGTGTTTATTGAGGGGGTTTAGTGTGGGTGTTTATTGAGGGGGTTTACAACTGAGTGTGGGGGTTCAGTGAGGGGTTATAGTGCTGAGTGTGGGGGTTTAGTGAAGAGTGTGGGGGTTTAGTGAGGGGGTTTAGTGATGAGTGTGTGGGTTTAGTGAGGGGTTTCGTGATGAGTGTGGGGTTCACTGAGGGGGTTTAGAGTTCAGTGTGGAGGTTTATTGAGGGGGTTCAGAGATGAGTGTGGGGGTTTATTAAGGGGGTTTAGAGCTGTGTGTGGAGGTTTATTGAGGGGGTTTAGAGCTGAGTGAGTGGGTTTAGTGAGGGGGTTTAGTGATGAGTGTGGGGGTTTAGTGAGGGGGTTTAGTGAAGAGTGTGGGGGTTTATGGAGGGGGTTTAGAGCTGCATCTGGTGGTTTATTGAGTGGTTATAGTGCTGAGTGTGTGAGTTTTGTGAGGGGCTTTAATGATGAGTGTGTGGGATTAGTGAGGGCGTTTAGTGATGAGTGTGTGGGTTTAGTGAGGGGGTTTAGTGATGAGTGTGTGGGTTTAGTGAGGGGGTTTAGTGATGAGTGTGTGGGTTTAGTGAGGGGGTTTAGTGATGAGTGTGGGGGTTTAGTGAGGGGGTTTAGTGATGAGTGTGTGGGTTTAGTGAGGTGTTCAGTGCTGAGTGTGGGGGTTCACTGAGGGGGTTTAGAGCTGAGTGTGGAGGTTTATTGAGGGGGTTCAGAGCTGAGTGTGGAGGTTTATTGAGGGGTTTAAGTGCTGAGTGTGTGGGTTTAGTGAGGGGGTTTAGTGATGAGTGTGTCGGTTTAGTGACGGGGTTTAGTGATGAGTGTGTGGGTTTAGTGAGGGGGTTTAGTGATGAGTGTGTGGGTTTATTGAGGGCATTAAGAGCTGAGTGTGGAGGTTTATAGAGGAGGGTTTAGAACTGAGTGTGGAGATTTATTGGGGGGGTTTGGAGCTGAGTCTGGGGGCTTATTCAGGGGTTTTAGTGATGAGTGTTGGGCTTCATTGAGGGGGTTTACAACTGAGTGTGGGGGTTTAGTGAGGAATTACAGTGCTGAGTGTGGGGGTTTAGTGATAAGTGTGGGGGTTTATTGAGGGGGTTTTGTGATGAGTGTGTGGGTTTATTGAGGGGGTTTTGTGATCATTGTGTGGGTTTATTGAGGGGATTTATTGATGAGTGTGGGGGTTTAGTGAGGGGGTTTAGTGATGAGTGTGGAGGTTTAGTGAGGGGGTTTAGTGATGAATGTGGGGGTTCATTGAGGGGGTTTAGAGCTGAGTGTGGAGTTTTAGTGAGGGGGTTTAGAGCTGAGTGTGGAGGTTTATTGAGGGGTTATAGTGATGAGTTTGGGGGTTTAGTAAGGGGGTTTAGAGCTGAGTGTGTGGGTTTAGTGAGGGGGTTTACTGATGAGTGTGTCGGTTTATTGACGGTGTTTAGTGATGAGTGTGTGGGTTTAGTGAGGGGGTTTAGTGATGAGTGTGTGGGTTTAGTGAGGGGGTTTAGTGATGAGTGTTGGGGTTCATTGAGGCGGTTTAGTGCTGAGTGTGCGGGTTTACTGAGGGCATTAAGAGCTGAGTGTGGAGGTGTATAGAGGAGGGTTTAGAACTGAGTGTGGAGATTTATTGAGGGGGTTTAGAGCTGAGTCTGGGGGCTTATTCAGGGGTTTTAGTGATGAGTGTTGGGGTTTATTGAGGGGGTTTACAACTGAGTGTCGGGGTTTAGTGAGTGGTTACAGAACTGAGTGTGGGGGTTTATTGAGGGGTTTTGTGATGAGTGTGGAGGTTTATTGAGGGGGTTCAGAGCTGAGTGTGGATGTTTATTGAGGGGTTATAGTGCTGTGTGGGGGTTTATTAAGGGGTTTTAGAGCTGAGTGTGTGGGTTTAGTGAGGGGGTTTAGTGATGAGTGTGGAGGTTTACTGAGTTATTTTAGTGCTGAGAGTGGGGGTTTATTGAGGGGGTTTAGAGCTGAGTGTGGAGGTTTATTGAGGGGGTTTAGAGCTGAGTGTGGGGGTTTATTGAGGGGGTTTAGAGCTGAGTGTGGAGGTTTATTGAGGGGGTTTAGAGCTGAGTGTGTGGGTTTATTGAGGGGGTTTAGAGCTGAGTGTGGAGGTTTATTGAGGGGGTTTAGAGCTGAGTGTGGGGGTTTATTGAGGTGGTTTAGAGCTGAGTGTGGAGGTTTATTGAGGGGGTTCAGAGCTGAGTGTGGGGGTTTATTGAGGGGGTTTAGAGCTGAGTGTGGGGGTTTATTGATGGGGTTTAGAGCTGAGTGTGGAGGTTTATTGAGGGGGTTCAGAGCTGAGTGTGGAGGTTTATTGAGGGGGGTTTAGAACTGAGTGTGGAGGTTTATTGAGCGAATTTAGAGCTGAGTGTGGGGGTTTATTGAGGTGGTTTAGAGCTGAGTGTGGGGTTTTATTGAGGGGGTTTAGAGCTGAGTGTGGGGGTTTATTGAGGGGGTTTAGAGCTGAGTGTGGAGGTTTATTGAGGGGGTTTAGAGCTGAGTGTGGAGGTTTATTGAGGGGGTTTAGAGCTGAGTGTGGGGGTTTATTGAGGTGGTTTAGAGCTGAGTGTGGGGGTTTATTGATGGGGTTTAGAGCTGAGTGTGGAGGTTTATTGAGGGGGTTCAGAGCTGAGTGTGGAGGTTTATTGAGGGGGGTTTAGAACTGAGTGTGGAGGTTTATTGAGCGAATTTAGAGCTGAGTGTGGGTGTTTATTGAGGGGGTTTAGTGTGGATGTTTATTGAGGGGGTTTACAACTGAGTGTGGGGGTTCAGTGAGGGGTTATAGTGCTGAGTGTGGGGGTTTAGTGAAGAGTGTGGGGGTTTAGTGAGGGGGTTTAGTGATGAGTGTGTGGGTTTAGTGAGGGGTTTCGTGATGAGTGTGGGGTTCACTGAGGGGGTTTAGAGTTCAGTGTGGAGGTTTATTGAGGGGGTTCAGAGATGAGTGTGGGGGTTTATTAAGGGGGTTTAGAGCTGAGTGTGGAGGTTTATTGAGGGGGTTTAGAGCTGAGTGAGTGGGTTTAGTGAGGGGGTTTAGTGATGAGTGTGGGGGTTTAGTGAGGGGGTTTAGTGAAGAGTGTGGGGGTTTATGGAGGGGGTTTAGAGCTGCATCTGGTGGTTTATTGAATGGTTATAGTGCTGAGTGTGTGAGTTTTGTGAGGGGCTTTAATGATGAGTGTGTGGGATTAGTGAGGGCGTTTAGTGATGAGTGTGTGGGTTTAGTGAGGGAGTTTAGTGATGAGTGTGTGGGTTTAGTGAGGGGGTTTAGTGATGAGTGTGGGGGTTTAGTGAGGGGGTTTAGTGATGAGTGTGTGGGTTTAGTGAGGTGTTCAGTGATGAGTGTGGGGGTTCACTGAGGGGGTTTAGAGCTGAGTGTGGAGGTTTATTGAGGGGGTTCAGAGCTGAGTGTGGAGGTTTATTGAGGGTTTAAAGTGCTGAGTGTGGGGGTTTATTAAGGTGGTTTAGAGCTGAGTGTGGAGGTTTATTGAGGGGGTTTAGAGCTGAGTGAGTGGGTTTAGTGAGGGGGTTTAGTTATGAGTGTGGGGGTTTATTAAGGGGGTTTAGAGCTGAGTGTGGAGGTTTATTGAGGGGGTTTAGAGCTGAGTGAGTGGGTTTAGTGAGGGGGTTTAGTGATGAGTGTGGGGGTTTAGTGAGGGGGTTTAGTGAAGAGTGTGGGGGTTTATGGAGGGGGTTTAGAGCTGAGTGTGGAGTTTTAGTGAGGGGGTTTAGAGCTGAGTGTGGAGGTTTATTGAGGGGTTATAGTGATGAGTTTGGGGGTTTAGTAAGGGGGTTTAGAGCTGAGTGTGTGGGTTTAGTGAGGGGGTTTAGTGATGAGTGTGTCGGTTTATTGACGGTGTTTAGTGATGAGTGTGTGGGTTTAGTGAGGGGGTTTAGTGATGAGTGTGTCGGTTTATTGACGGTGTTTAGTGATGAGTGTGTGGGTTTAGTGAGGGGGTTTAGTGATGAGTGTGTGGGTTTAGTGAGGGGGTTTTGTGATGAGTTTTGGGGTTCACTGAGGCGGTTTAGTGCTGAGTGTGCGGGTTTATTGAGGGCATTAAGAGCTGAGTGTGGAGGTTTATAGAGGGTGGTTTAGAACTGAGTGTGGAGATTTATTGAGGGGGTTTAGAGCTGAGTCTGGGGGCTTATTCAGGGGTTTTAGTGATGAGTGTTGGGGTTTATTGAGGGGGTTTACAACTGAGTGTCGGGGTTTAGTGAGTGGTTACAGAACTGAGTGTGGGGGTTTATTGAGGGGTTTTGTGATGAGTGTGGAGGTTTATTGAGGGGGTTCAGAGCTGAGTGTGGATGTTTATTGAGGGGTTATAGTGCTGTGTGGGGGTTTATTAAGGGGTTTTAGAGCTGAGTGTGTGGGTTTAGTGAGGGGGTTTAGTGATGAGTGTGGAGGTTTACTGAGTTTTTTTAGTGCAGAGAGTGGGGGTTTATTGAGGGGGTTTAGAGCTGAGTGTGGAGGTTTATTGAGGGGGTTTAGAGCTGAGTGTGGGGGTTTATTGAGGGGGTTTAGAGCTGAGTGTGGAGGTTTATTGAGGGGGTTTAGAGCTGAGTGTGTGGGTTTATTGAGGGGGTTTAGAGCTGAGTGTGGAGGTTTATTGAGGGGGTTTAGAGCTGAGTGTGGGGGTTTATTGAGGTGGTTTAGAGCTGAGTGTGGAGGTTTATTGAGGGGGTTCAGAGCTGAGTGTGGGGGTTTATTGAGGGGGTTTAGAGCTGAGTGTGGGGGTTTATTGATGGGGTTTAGAGCTGAGTGTGGGGGTTTATTGAGGTGGTTTAGAGCTGAGTGTGGGGGTTTATTGATGGGGTTTAGAGCTGAGTGTGGAGGTTTATTGAGGGGGTTCAGAGCTGAGTGTGGAGGTTTATTGAGGGGGGTTTAGAACTGAGTGTGGAGGTTTATTGAGCGAATTTAGAGCTGAGTGTGGGGGTTTATTGATGGGGTTTAGAGCTGAGTGTGGGGGTTTATTGAGGTGGTTTAGAGCTGAGTGTGGGGGTTTATTGATGGGGTTTAGAGCTGAGTGTGGAGGTTTATTGAGGGGGTTCAGAGCTGAGTGTGGAGGTTTATTGAGGGGGGTTTAGAACTGAGTGTGGAGGTTTATTGAGCGAATTTAGAGCTGAGTGTGGGGGTTTATTGAGGTGGTTTAGAGCTGAGTGTGGGGTTTTATTGAGGGGGTTTAGAGCTGAGTGTGGGGGTTTATTGAGGGGGTTTAGAGCTGAGTGTGGAGGTTTATTGAGGGGGTTTAGAGCTGAGTGTGGAGGTTTATTGAGGGGGTTTAGAGCTGAGTGTGGGGGTTTATTGAGGTGGTTTAGAGCTGAGTGTGGGGGTTTATTGATGGGGTTTAGAGCTGAGTGTGGAGGTTTATTGAGGGGGTTCAGAGCTGAGTGTGGAGGTTTATTGAGGGGGGTTTAGAACTGCGTGTGGAGGTTTATTGAGCGAATTTAGAGCTGAGTGTGGGTGTTTATTGAGGGGGTTTAGTGTGGGTGTTTATTGAGGGGGTTTACAACTGAGTGTGGGGGTTCAGTGAGGGGTTATAGTGCTGAGTGTGGGGGTTTAGTGAAGAGTGTGGGGGTTTAGTGAGGGGGTTTAGTGATGAGTGTGTGGGTTTAGTGAGGGGTTTCGTGATGAGTGTGGGGTTCACTGAGGGGGTTTAGAGTTCAGTGTGGAGGTTTATTGAGGGGGTTCAGAGATGAGTGTGGGGGTTTATTAAGGGGGTTTAGAGCTGAGTGTGGAGGTTTATTGAGGGGGTTTAGAGCTGAGTGAGTGGGTTTAGTGAGGGGGTTTAGTGATGAGTGTGGGGGTTTAGTGAGGGGGTTTAGTGAAGATTGTGGGGGTTTATGGAGGGGGTTTAGAGCTGCATCTGGTGGTTTATTGAGTGGTTATAGTCCTGAGTGTGTGAGCTTTGTGAGGGGCTTTAATGATGAGTGTGTGGGATTAGTGAGGGCGTTTAGTGATGAGTGTGTGGGTTTAGTGAGGGGGTTTAGTGATGAGTGTGTGGGTTTAGTGAGGGGGTTTAGTGATGAGTGTGGGGGTTTAGTGAGGGGGTTTAGTGATGAGTGTGTGGGTTTAGTGAGGAGGTTTAGTGATGAGTGTGGAGGTTTACTGAGGGTTTATAGTGCTGAGAGTGGGGGTTTATTGAGGGGGTTAAGAGCTGAGTGTGGAAGTTTATTGAGGGGGTTTAGAGCTGAGTGTGCGGGTTTATTGAGGGGGTTTAGAGCTGAGTGTGGAGGTTTATTGAGGGGGTTTAGAGCTGAGTGTGTGGGTTTATTGAGGGGGTTTAGAGCTGAGTGTGGAGGTTTATTGAGGGGGTTTAGAGCTGAGTGTGGGGGTTTATTGAGGGGGTTTAGAGCTGAGTGTGGAGGTTTATTGAGGGGGTTTAGAGCTGAGTGTGGGGGTTTATTGAGAGGGTTTAGAGCTGAGTGTGGAGGTTTATTGAGGGGGTTTAGAGCTGAGTGTGGGGGTTTATTGAGGGGGTTTAGAGCTGAGTGTGGAGGTTTATTGAGGGGGTTTAGAGCTGAGTGTGTGGGTTTATTGAGGGGGTTTAGTGATGACCGTGTGGGTTTAGTGAGGGGTTTTAGTGAAGAGTGTGGGGGTTTTTGGAGGTGGTTTAGAGCTGAGTCTGGGGTTTATTGATGGGTTATAGTGCTGAGTGTGTGAGTTGAGTGAGGGGGTTTAGTTATGAGTGTGTGGGTTTAGTGAGGGGGTTTAGTGATGAGTGTGTGGGTTTAGTGAGGGGGTTTAGTGATGAGTGTTGAGGTTCATTGAGGCGCTTTAGTTCTGAGTGTGGGGGTTTATTGAGGGTGTTAAGAGCGGAGTGTGGAGGTTTATAGAGGGGGGTTTAGAACTGAGTGTGGAGATTTATTGAGGGGGTTTAGAGCTGAGTCTGGGGGCTTATTCAGGGTTTTTAGTGATGAGTGTTGGTGTTTATTGAGGGGGTTTACAACTGAGTGTGGGGCTTTAGTGAGAAGTTACAGTGCTGAGTGTGGGGGTTTAGTGATGAGTGTGGGGGTTTATTGAGGGGGTTTTGTGATGAGAGTGTGGGTTTATTGAGGGGGTTTAGTGATGAGTGTGTTGGTTTAGTGAGGGGTTTTAGTGATGAGTGTGTGGGTTTAGTGAGGGGGTTTAGTGATGAGTGTGTGGGTTTAGTGAGTGGGTTTAGTGATGAGTGTGGCGGTTTAGTGAGGGGGTTTAGTGATGAGTGTGGAGGTTTAGTGAGGGGGTTTATTGATGAATGTGGGGGTTCATTGAGGGGGTTTAGAGCTGCATCTGGGGGTTTATTGAGGAGTTATAGTGCTGTGTGTCTGTGTTTAGTGAGGGGGTTTAGTGCTGAGTGTGGGGGTTTATTGAGGGCGTTAAGAGCTGAGTGTGGAGGTTTATTGAGGGGGTTTAGAGCTGAGTCTGGGGGGTTATTCAGGGGGTTTAGTGAAAACTGTTGGGGTTTAGTGAGGGGGCTTACTGATGAGTATGCGTGTTTAGTGAGGGGTTTTAGTGATGAGTGTGGAGGTTTAGTGAGGGGGTTTATTGATGAATGTGGGGGTTCATTGAGGGGGTTTAGAGCTGCATCTGGGGGTTTATTGAGGAGTTATAGTGCTGTGTGTCTGTGTTTAGTGAGGGGGTTTAGTGCTGAGTGTGGGGGTTTATTGAGGGCGTTAAGAGCTGAGTGTGGAGGTTTATTGAGGGGGTTTAGAGCTGAGTCTGGGGGGTTATTCAGGGGGTTTAGTGAAAACTGTTGGGGTTTAGTGAGGGGGCTTACTGATGAGTATGCGTGTTTAGTGAGGGGTTTTAGTGATGAGTGTTGGGGTTCATTGAGGGGTTTTAGAGTTGAGTGTGGAGGTTCATTGAGGGGGTTTAGAGCTGAGTGTGGAGGTTTACTGAGGGGTTATAGTGCTGAGAGTGGGGGTTTATTGAGGGGGTTTAGAGCTGCGTGTGGAGGTTTATTGAGGGGGTTTAGAGCTGAGTGTGTGGGTTTATTGAGGGGGTTTAGAGCTGAGTGTGGAGGTTTATTGAGTGGGTTTAGAGCTGAGTGTGTAGGTTTATTGAGGGGGTTTAGAGCTGAGTGTGTGGGTTTATTGAGGGGGTTTAGAGCTGAGTGTGGGGGTTTATTGAGGGGGTTTAGAGCTGAGTGTGGGGGTTTATTGAGGGGGTTTAGAGCTGAGTGTGGAGGTTTATTGAGGGGGTTTAGAGCTGAGTGTGTGGGTTTATTGAGGGGGTTTAGTGATGAGTGTGTGGGTTTAGTGAGGGGTTTTAGTGAAGAGTGTGGGGGTTTTTGGAGGGGGTTTAGTTCTGAGTGTGGGGGTTTATTGATGGGTTATATTGCTGAGTGTCTGAGTTGAGTGAGGGGGTTTAGTTCTGAGTGTGGGGGTTTATTGAGGGTGTTAAGAGCGGAGTGTGGAGGTTTATAGAGGGGGGTTTAGAACTGAGTGTGGAGATTTATTGAGGGGGTTTTGAGCTGAGTCTGGGGGCTTATTCAGGGTTTTTAGTGATGAGTGTTGGGGTTTATTGAGGGGGTTTACAACTGAGTGTGGGGCTTTAGTGAGGGGTTACAGTGCTGAGTGTGAGGTTTTAGTGATGAGTGTGGGGGTTTATTGAGGGTGTTTTGTGATGAGAGTGTGGGTTTATTGAGGGGGTTTAGTGATGAGTGTGTGGGTTTAGTGAGGGGGTTTAGTGATGAGTGTGTGGGTTTAGTGAGGGGTTTAGTGATGAGTGTGTGGGTTTAGTGAGTGGGTTTAGTGATGATTGTGGGGGTTTAGTGAGGGGGTTTAGTGATGAGTGTGGAGGTTTAGTGAGGGGGTTTAGTGATGAATGTGGGGGTTCATTGAGGGGTTTAGAGCTGCATCTGGGGGTTTATTGAGGAGGTATAGTGCTATGTGTCTGAATTTAGTGAGGGGGTTTAGTGCTGAGTGTGGGGGTTTATTGAGGGCGTTAAGAGCTGAGTGTGGAGGTTTATAGAGGGGGGTTTAGAACTGAGTGTGGAGATTTATTGAGGGGGTTTAGAGCTGAGTCTGGGGGTTTATTCATGGTTTTTAGTGATGAGTGTTGGTTTTTATTGAGGGGGTTTACAACTGAGTCTGTGGGTTTAGTGAGGGGTTTCAGTGCTGAGTGTGGGGGTTTAGTGATGAGTGTGGGGGTTTATTGAGGGGGTTTAGTGATGAGAGTGTGGGTTTAGTGAGGGGGTTTAGTGATGAGTGTGGGGGTTTATTGAGGGCGTTAAGAGCTGAGTGTGCAGGTTTATTGAGGGGGGTTTAGAACTGAGTGTTGAGGTTTATTGAGGGGGTTTAGAGCTGAGTCTGGGGGCTTATTCAGGGGGTTCAGTGATGAGTGTTGGTGTTTAGTGAGGGGGTTTACAACTGAGTGTGGGTGTTTAGTGAGGGGTTATAGTGCTGAGTGTGGGTGTTTAGTGATGAGTGTGGGGGTTTATTGAGGGAGTTTTGTCATGAGTGTCTGGGTTTATTGAGGGGGTTTATTGATGAGTGTGTGGGTTTAGTGAGGGGGTTTAGTGATGAGTGTGTGGGTTTATTGACGGTGTTTAGTGATGAGTGTGTGGGTTTAGTGAGGGGGTTTAGTGATGAGTGTGTGGGCTTAGTGAGGGGGTTTAGTGATGAGTGTTGGGGTTCATTGAGGCGGTTTAGTGCTGAGTGTGCGGGTTTATTGAGGGCATTAAGAGCTGAGTGTGGAGGTTTATAGAGGGGGGATTAGAACTGAGTGTGGAGATTTATTGAGGGGGTTTAGAGCTGAGTCTGGGGGCTTATTCAGGGGTTTTAGTGATGAGTGTTGGGGTTTATTGAGGGGGTTTACAACTGAGTGTCGGGGTTTAGTGAGTGGTTACAGAACTGAGTGTGGGGGCTTTGAGGGGGTTTTTTGATGAGTGTGGAGGTTTATTGAGGGGGTTCAGAGCTGAGTGTGGATGTTTATTGAGGGGTTATAGTGCTGAGTGTGGGGGTTTATTAAGGGGTTTTAGAGCTGAGTGTGTGGGTTTAGTGAGGAGGTTTAGTGATGAGTGTGGAGGTCTACTGAGGGTTTATAGTGCTGAGAGTGGGGGTTTATTGAGGGGGTTTAGAGCTGAGTGTGGAGGTTTATTGAGGGGGTTTAGAGCTGAGTGTGGGGGTTTATTGAGGGGGTTTAGAGCTGAGTGTGGAGGTTTATTGAGGGGGTTTAGAGCTGAGTGTGTGGGTTTATTGAGGGGGTTTAGAGCTGAGTGTGGAGGTTTATTGAGGGGGTTTAGAGCTGAGTGTGGGGGTTTATTGAGGGGGTTTAGAGTTGAGTGTGGAGGTTTATTGAGGGGGTTTAGAGCTGAGTGTGGGGGTTTATTGAGGGGGTTTAGAGCTGAGTGTGGAGGTTTATTGAGGGGGTTTAGAGCTGAGTGTGGGGTTTATTGATGGGGTTTAGAGCTGAGTGTGGAGGTTTATTGAGGGGGTTTAGAGCTGTGTGGAGGTTTATCGAGGGGGTTTAGAGCTGAGTGTGGAGGTTTATTGAGGGGCTTTAGAGCTGAGTGTGTGGGTTTATTGAGGGGGTTTAGTGATGATTGTGTGGGTTTAGTGAGGGGTTTTAGTGAAGAGTGTGGGGCTTTTTGGAGGTGGTTTAGAGCTGAGTCTGGGGTTTATTGATGGGTTATAGTGCTGAGTGTGTGAGTTGAGTGAGGGGGTTTAGTTATGAGTGTGTGGGTTTAGTGAGGGGGTTTAGTGATGAGTGTGTGGGTTTAGTGAGGGGGTTTAGTGATGAGTGTTGAGGTTCATTGAGGCGCTTTAATTCTGAGTGTGGGGGTTTATTGAGGGTGTTAAGAGCGGAGTGTGGAGGTTTATAGAGGGGGGTTTAGAACTGAGTGTGGAGATTTATTGAGGGGGTTTAGAGCTGAGTCTGGGGGCTTATTCAGGGTTTTTAGTGATGAGTGTTGGTGTTTATTGAGGGGGTTTACAACTGAGTGTGGGGCTTTAGTGAGAAGTTACAGTGCTGAGTGTGGGGGTTTAGTGATGAGTGTGGGGGTTTATTGAGGGGGTTTTGTGATGAGAGTGTGGGTTTATTGAGGGGGTTTAGTGATGAGTGTGTTGGTTTAGTGAGGGGGTTTAGTGATGAGTGTGTGGGTTTAGTGAGGGGGTTTAGTGATGAGTGTGGGTTTAGTGAGTGGGTTTAGTGATGAGTGTGGGGGTTTAGTGAGGGGGTTTAGTGATGAGTGTGGAGGTTTAGTGAGGGGGTTTAGTGATGAATGTGGGGGTTCATTGAGGGGTTTAGAGCTGCATCTGGGGGTTTATTGAGGAGTTATAGTGCTGTGTGTCTGAGTTAAGTGAGGGGGTTTAGTGCTGAGTGTGGGAGTTTATTGAGGGCGTTAAGAGCTGAGTGTGGAGGTTTATAGAGGGGGGTTTAGAACTGAGTGTGGAGATTTATTGAGGGGGTTTAGAGCTGAGTCTGGGGGTTTATTCATGGTTTTTAGTGATGAGTGTTGGTTTTTATTGAGGGGGTTTACAACTGAGTGTGTGGGTTTAGTGAGGGGTTTCAGTGCTGAGTGTGGGGGTCTAGTGATGAGTGTGGGGGTTTATTGAGGGGTTTTGTGATGAGTGTGTGGGTTTATTGAGGGGGTTTAGTGATGAGAGTGTGGGTTTAGTGAGGGGGTTTAGTGATGAGTGTGGGGGTTTATTGAGGGCGTTAAGAGCTGAGTGTGCAGGTTTATTGAGGGGGGTTTAGAACTGAGTGTTGAGGTTTATTGAGGGGGTTTAGAGCTGAGTCTGGGGGCTTATTCAGGGGGTTCAGTGATGAGTGTTGGTGTTTAGTGAGGGGGTTTACAACTGAGTGTGGGTGTTTAGTGAGGGGTTATAGTGCTGAGTGTGGGTGTTTAGTGATGAGTGTGGGGGTTTATTGAGGGAGTTTTGTCATGAGTGTCTGGGTTTATTGAGGGGGTTTATTGATGAGTGTGTGGGTTTAGTGAGGGGGTTTATTGATGAATGTGGGGGTTTATGGATGGGGTTTAGAGCTGCATCTGGGGGTTTATTGAGGGGTTATGGTGCTGAGTGTGTGAGTTTAATGAGGGGCTTTAGTGATGAGTGTTGGGGTTTATTCAGGGGGTTTACTGCTGAGTGTGGGTGTTTATTGAGGGGGTTTAGTGATGACTGTGGGGGTTCATTGAGGCAGTTTAGTGCTGAGTGTGGGGGTTAATTCAGGGCATTTAGAGCTGAGTGTGGAGGTTTATTGAGGGGATTTAGAGCTGAGTGTGGGGGTTTAGTGAGTGTGTTTAGTGATGAGTGTGGGTGTTTATTGAGGGGGTTTAGAGCTGAGTCTGGGGGGTTATTCAGGGGTTTAGTGATGTGTGTTGGGGTTTAGTGAGGGGGTTTACTGATGAGTACGCGGGTTTAGTGAGGGGTTTTAGTGATGAGTGTTGGGGTTCATTGAGAGGTTTTAGAGTTGAGTGTGGAGGTTCATTGAGCGGGTTTAGAGCTGAGTGTGTGGGTTTATTGAGGGGGTTTAGTGATGAGTGTGTGGGTTTAGTGAGGGGGTCTAGTGAAGAGTGTGGGGGTTTATGGAGGGGGTTTAGAGCTGAGTGTGGAGGTTTATTGAGGGGGTTTAGAGCTGAGTGTGTGGGTTTATTGAGGGGGTTTAGAGCTGAGTGTGGAGGTTTATTGAGTGGGTTTAGAGCTGAGTGTGTGGGTTTATTGAGGGGGTTTAGAGCTGAGTGTGTGGGTTTATTGAGGGGGTTTAGAGCTGAGTGTGGGGTTTTATTGAGGGGGTTTAGAGCTGAGTGTGGGGGTTTATTGAGGGGGTTTAGAGCTGAGTGTGGAGGTTTATTGAGGGGGTTTAGAGCTGAGTGTGGAGGTTTATTGAGGGGGTTTAGAGCTGAGTGTGGAGGTTTATTGAGGGGGTTTAGAGCTGAGTGTGTGGGTTTATTGAGGGGGTTTAGTGATGAGTGTGTGGGTTTAGTGAGGGGTTTTAGTGAAGAGTGTGGGGGTTTTTGGAGGGGGTTTAGAGCTGAGTCTGGGGTTTATTGATGGGTTATATTGCTGAGTGTCTGAGTTGAGTGAGGGGGTTTAGTTCTGAGTGTGGGGGTTTATTGAGGGTGTTAAGAGCGGAGTGTGGAGGTTTATAGAGGGGGGTTTAGAACTGAGTGTGGAGATTTATTGAGGGGGTTTAGAGCTGAGTCTGGGGGCTTATTCAGGGTTTTTAGTGATGAGTGTTGGGGTTTATTGAGGGGGTTTACGACTGAGTGTGGGGCTTTAGTGAGGGGTTACAGTGCTGAGTGTGGGGTTTTAGTGATGAGTGTGGGGGTTTATTGAGAGTGTTTTGTGATGAGAGTGTGGGTTTATTGAGGGGGTTTAGTGATGAGTGTGTGGGTTTAGTGAGGGGTTTTAGTGATGAGTGTGTGGGTTTAGTGAGGGGTTTAGTGATGAGTGTGTGGGTTTAGTGAGTGGGTTTAGTGATAATTGTGGGGGTTTAGTGAGGGGGTTTAGTGATGAGTGTGGAGGTTTAGTGAGGGGGTTTAGTGATGAATGTGGGGGTTCATTGAGGGGTTTAGAGCTGCATCTGGGGGTTTATTGAGGAGTTATAGTGCTATGTGTCTGAGTTTAGTGAGGGGGTTTAGTGCTGAGTGTGGGGGTTTATTGAGGGCGTTAAGAGCTGAGTGTGGAGGTTTATAGAGGGGGTTTAGAGCTGAGTCTGGGGGTTTATTCATGGTTTTTAGTGATGAGTGTTGGTTTTTATTGAGTGGGTTTACAACTGAGTGTGTGGGTTTAGTGAGGGGTTTCAGTGCTGAGTGTGGGGGTTTAGTGATGAGTGTGGGGGTTTATTGAGGGGTTTTGTGATGAGTGTGTGGGTTTATTGAGGGGGTTTAGTGATGAGAGTGTGGGTTTAGTGAGGGGGTTTAGTGATGAGTGTGGGGGTTTATTGAGGGCGTTAAGAGCTGAGTGTGCAGGTTTATTGAGGGGGGTTTAGAACTGAGTGTTGAGGTTTATTGAGGGGGTTTAGAGCTGAGTCTGGGTCTTATTCAGGGGGTTCAGTGATGAGTGTTGGTGTTTAGTGAGGGGGTTTACAACTGAGTGTGGGTGTTTAGTGAGGGGTTATAGTGCTGAGTGTGGGTGTTTAGTGATGAGTGTGGGGGTTTATTGAGGGAGTTTTGTCATGAGTGTCTGGGTTTATTGAGGGGGTTTATTGATGAGTGTGTGGGTTTAGTGAGGGGGTTTAGTGATGAGTGTGTGGGTTTATTGACGGTGTTTAGTGATGAGTGTGTGGGTTTAGTGAGGGGGTTTAGTGATGAGTGTGTGGGCTTAGTGAGGGGGTTTAGTGATGAGTGTTGGGGTTCATTGAGGCGGTTCAGTGCTGAGTGTGCGGGTTTATTGAGGGCATTAAGAGCTGAGTGTGGAGGTTTATAGAGGGGGGTTTAGAACTGAGTGTGGAGATTTATTGAGGGGGTTTAGAGCTGAGTCTGGGGGCTTATTCAGGGGTTTTAGGGATGAGTGTTGGGGTTTATTGAGGGGGTTTACAACTGAGTGTCGGGGTTTAGTGAGTGGTTACAGAACTGAGTGTGGGGGTTTTTTGAGGGGGTTTTTTGATGAGTGTGGAGGTTTATTGAGGGGGTTCAGAGCTGAGTGTGGATGTTTATTGAGGGGTTATAGTGCTGAGTGTGGGGGTTTATTAAGGGGTTTTAGAGCTGAGTGTGTGGGTTTAGTGAGGAGGTTTAGTGATGAGTGTGGAGGTCTACTGAGGGTTTATAGTGCTGAGAGTGGGGGTTTATTGAGGGGGTTTAGAGCTGAGTGTGGAGGTTTATTGAGGGGGTTTAGAGCTGAGTGTGGGGGTTTATTGAGGGGGTTTAGAGCTGAGTGTGGAGGTTTATTGAGGGGGTTTAGAGCTGAGTGTGTGGGTTTATTGAGGGGGTTTAGAGCTGAGTGTGGAGGTTTATTGAGGGGGTTTAGAGCTGAGTGTGGGGGTTTATTGAGGGGGTTTAGAGCTGAGTGTGGAGGTTTATTGAGGGGGTTTAGAGCTGAGTGTGGGGGTTTATTGATGGGGTTTAGAGCTGAGTGTGGAGGTTTATTGAGGGGGTTTAGAGCTGTGTGGAGGTTTATCGAGGGGGTTTAGAGCTGAGTGTGGAGGTTTATTGAGGGGGTTTAGAGCTGAGTGTGTGGGTTTATTGAGGGGGTTTAGTGATGATTGTGTGGGTTTAGTGAGGGGTTTTAGTGAAGAGTGTGGGGCTTTTTGGAGGTGGTTTAGAGCTGAGTCTGGAGTTTATTGATGGGTTATAGTGCTGAGTGTGTGAGTTGAGTGAGGGGGTTTAGTTATGAGTGTGTGGGTTTAGTGAGGGGGTTTAGTGATGAGTGTGTGGGTTTAGTGAGGGGGTTTAGTGATGAGTGTTGAGGTTCATTGAGGCGCTTTAGTTCTGAGTGTGGGGGTTTATTGAGGGTGTTAATAGCGGAGTGTGGAGGTTTATAGAGGGGTGTTTAGAACTGAGTGTGGAGATTTATTGAGGGGGTTTAGAGCTGAGTCTGGGGGCTTATTCAGGGTTTTTAGTGATGAGTGTTGGTGTTTATTGAGGGGGTTTACAACTGAGTGTGGGGCTTTAGTGATGAGTGTGGGGGTTTATTGAGGGGGTTTTGTGATGAGAGTGTGGGTTTATTGAGGGGGTTTAGTGATGAGTGTGTTGGTTTAGTGAGGGGGTTTAGTGATGAGTGTGTGGGTTTAGTGAGGGGGTTTAGTGATGAGTGTGGGTTTAGTGAGTGGGTTTAGTGATGAGTGTGGGGGTTTAGTGAGGGGGTTTAGTGATGAGTGTGGAGGTTTAGTGAGGGGGTTTAGTGATGAATGTGGGGGTTCATTGAGGGGTTTAGAGCTGCATCTGGGGGTTTATTGAGGAGTTATAGTGCTGTGTGTCTGAGTTTAGTGAGGGGGTTTAGTGCTGAGTGTGGGGGTTTATTGAGGGCGTTAAGAGCTGAGTGTGGAGGTTTATAGAGGGGGGTTTAGAACTGAGTGTGGAGATTTATTGAGGGGGTTTAGAGCTGAGTCTGGGGGTTTATTCATGGTTTTTAATGATGAGTGTTGGTTTTTATTGAGGGGGTTTACAACTGAGTGTGTGGGTTTAGTGAGGGGTTTCAGTGCTGAGTGTGGGGGTCTAGTGATGAGTGTGGGGGTTTATTGAGGGGTTTTGTGATGAGTGTGTGGGTTTATTGAGGGGGTTTAGTGATGAGAGTGTGGGTTTAGTGAGGGGGTTTAGTGATGAGTGTGGGGGTTTATTGAGGGCGTTAAGAGCTGAGTGTGCAGGTTTATTGAGGGGGGTTTAGAACTGAGTGTTGAGGTTTATTGAGGGGGTTTAGAGCTGAGTCTGGGGGCTTATTCAGGGGGTTCAGTGATGAGTGTTGGTGTTTAGTGAGGGGGTTTACAACTGAGTGTGGGTGTTTAGTGAGGGGTTATAGTGCTGAGTGTGGGTGTTTAGTGATGAGTGTGGGGGTTTATTGAGGGAGTTTTGTCATGAGTGTCTGGGTTTATTGAGGGGGTTTATTGATGAGTGTGTGGGTTTAGTGAGGGGGTTTATTGATGAATGTGGGGGTTTATGGATGGGGTTTAGAGCTGCATCTGGGGGTTTATTGAGGGGTTATGGTGCTGAGTGTGTGAGTTTAATGAGGGGCTTTAGTGATGAGTGTTGGGGTTTATTCAGGGGGTTTACTGCTGAGTGTGGGTGTTTATTGAGGGGGTTTAGTGATGACTGTGGGGGTTCATTGAGGCAGTTTAGTGCTGAGTGTGGGGGTTAATTCAGGGCATTTAGAGCTGAGTGTGGAGGTTTATTGAGGGGATTTAGAGCTGAGTGTGGGGGTTTAGTGAGTGTGTTTAGTGATGAGTGTGGGTGTTTATTGAGGGGGTTTAGAGCTGAGTCTGGGGGGTTATTCAGGGGTTTAGTGATGTGTGTTGGGGTTTAGTGAGGGGGTTTACTGATGAGTACGCGGGTTTAGTGAGGGGTTTTAGTGATGAGTGTTGGGGTTCATTGAGAGGTTTTAGAGTTGAGTGTGGAGGTTCATTGAGCGGGTTTAGAGCTGAGTGTGTGGGTTTATTGAGGGGGTTTAGTGATGAGTGTGTGGGTTTAGTGAGGGGGTCTAGTGAAGAGTGTGGGGGTTTATGGAGGGGGTTTAGAGCTGAGTGTGGAGGTTTATTGAGGGGGTTTAGAGCTGAGTGTGTGGGTTTATTGAGGGGGTTTAGAGCTGAGTGTGGAGGTTTATTGAGTGGGTTTAGAGCTGAGTGTGTGGGTTTTTTGAGGGGGTTTAGAGCTGAGTGTGTGGGTTTATTGAGGGGGTTTAGAGCTGAGTGTGGGGTTTTATTGAGGGGGTTTAGAGCTGAGTGTGGGGGTTTATTGAGGGGGTTTAGAGCTGAGTGTGGAGGTTTATTGAGGGGGTTTAGAGCTGAGTGTGGAGGTTTATTGAGGGGGTTTAGAGCTGAGTGTGGAGGTTTATTGAGGGGGTTTAGAGCTGAGTGTGTGGGTTTATTGAGGGGGTTTAGTGATGAGTGTGTGGGTTTAGTGAGGGGTTTTAGTGAAGAGTGTGGGGGTTTTTGGAGGGGGTTTAGAGCTGAGTCTGGGGTTTATTGATGGGTTATATTGCTGAGTGTCTGAGTTGAGTGAGGGGGTTTAGTTCTGAGTGTGGGGGTTTATTGAGGGTGTTAAGAGCGGAGTGTGGAGGTTTATAGAGGGGGGTTTAGAACTGAGTGTGGAGATTTATTGAGGGGGTTTAGAGCTGAGTCTGGGGGCTTATTCAGGGTTTTTAGTGATGAGTGTTGGGGTTTATTGAGGGGGTTTACGACTGAGTGTGGGGCTTTAGTGAGGGGTTACAGTGCTGAGTGTGGGGTTTTAGTGATGAGTGTGGGGGTTTATTGAGAGTGTTTTGTGATGAGAGTGTGGGTTTATTGAGGGGGTTTAGTGATGAGTGTGTGGGTTTAGTGAGGGGTTTTAGTGATGAGTGTGTGGGTTTAGTGAGGGGTTTAGTGATGAGTGTGTGGGTTTAGTGAGTGGGTTTAGTGATAATTGTGGGGGTTTAGTGAGGGGGTTTAGTGATGAGTGTGGAGGTTTAGTGAGGGGGTTTAGTGATGAATGTGGGGGTTCATTGAGGGGTTTAGAGCTGCATCTGGGGGTTTATTGAGGAGTTATAGTGCTATGTGTCTGAGTTTAGTGAGGGGGTTTAGTGCTGAGTGTGGGGGTTTATTGAGGGCGTTAAGAGCTGAGTGTGGAGGTTTATAGAGGGGGTTTAGAGCTGAGTCTGGGGGTTTATTCATGGTTTTTAGTGATGAGTGTTGGTTTTTATTGAGTGGGTTTACAACTGAGTGTGTGGGTTTAGTGAGGGGTTTCAGTGCTGAGTGTGGGGGTTTAGTGATGAGTGTGGGGGTTTATTGAGGGGTTTTGTGATGAGTGTGTGGGTTTATTGAGGGGGTTTAGTGATGAGAGTGTGGGTTTAGTGAGGGGGTTTAGTGATGAGTGTGGGGGTTTATTGAGGGCGTTAAGAGCTGAGTGTGCAGGTTTATTGAGGGGGGTTTAGAACTGAGTGTTGAGGTTTATTGAGGGGGTTTAGAGCTGAGTCTGGGGGCTTATTCAGGGGGTTCAGTGATGAGTGTTGGTGTTTAGTGAGGGGGTTTACAACTGAGTGTGGGTGTTTAGTGAGGGGTTATAGTGCTGAGTGTGGGTGTTTAGTGATGAGTGTGGGGGTTTATTGAGGGAGTTTTGTCATGAGTGTCTGGGTTTATTGAGGGGGTTTATTGATGAGTGTGTGGGTTTAGTGAGGGGGTTTAGTGATGAGTGTGTGGGTTTATTGACGGTGTTTAGTGATGAGTGTGTGGGTTTAGTGAGGGGGTTTAGTGATGAGTGTGTGGGCTTAGTGAGGGGGTTTAGTGATGAGTGTTGGGGTTCATTGAGGCGGTTCAGTGCTGAGTATGCGGGTTTATTGAGGGCATTAAGAGCTGAGTGTGGAGGTTTATAGAGGGGGGTTTAGAACTGAGTGTGGAGATTTATTGAGGGGGTTTAGAGCTGAGTCTGGGGGCTTATTCAGGGGTTTTAGGGATGAGTGTTGGGGTTTATTGAGGGGGTTTACAACTGAGTGTCGGGGTTTAGTGAGTGGTTACAGAACTGAGTGTGGGGGTTTTTTGAGGGGGTTTTTTGATGAGTGTGGAGGTTTATTGAGGGGGTTCAGAGCTGAGTGTGGATGTTTATTGAGGGGTTATAGTGCTGAGTGTGGGGGTTTATTAAGGGGTTTTAGAGCTGAGTGTGTGGGTTTAGTGAGGAGGTTTAGTGATGAGTGTGGAGGTCTACTGAGGGTTTATAGTGCTGAGAGTGGGGGTTTATTGAGGGGGTTTAGAGCTGAGTGTGGAGGTTTATTGAGGGGGTTTAGAGCTGAGTGTGGGGGTTTATTGAGGGGGTTTAGAGCTGAGTGTGGAGGTTTATTGAGGGGGTTTAGAGCTGAGTGTGTGGGTTTATTGAGGGGGTTTAGAGCTGAGTGTGGAGGTTTATTGAGGGGCTTTAGAGCTGAGTGTGGTGGTTTATTGAGGGGGTTTAGAGCTGAGTGTGGAGGTTTATTGAGGGGGTTTAGAGCTGAGTGTGGGGGTTTATTGAGGGGGTTTAGAGCTGAGTGTGGAGGTTTATTGAGGGGGTTTAGAGCTGAGTGTGGGGGTTTATTGATGGGGTTTAGAGCTGAGTGTGGAGGTTTATTGAGGGGGTTTAGAGCTGTGTGGAGGTTTATCGAGGGGGTTTAGAGCTGAGTGTGGAGATTTATTGAGGGGGTTTAGAGCTGAGTGTGTGGGTTTATTGAGGGGGTTTAGTGATGATTGTGTGGGTTTAGTGAGGGGTTTTAGTGAAGAGTGTGGGGCTTTTTGGAGGTGGTTTAGAGCTGAGTCTGGAGTTTATTGATGGGTTATAGTGCTGAGTGTGTGAGTTGAGTGAGGGGGTTTAGTTATGAGTGTGTGGGTTTAGTGAGGGGGTTTAGTGATGAGTGTGTGGGTTTAGTGAGGGGGTTTAGTGATGAGTGTTGAGGTTCATTGAGGCGCTTTAGTTCTGAGTGTGGGGGTTTATTGAGGGTGTTAATAGCGGAGTGTGGAGGTTTATAGAGGGGTGTTTAGAACTGAGTGTGGAGATTTATTGAGGGGGTTTAGAGCTGAGTCTGGGGGCTTATTCAGGGTTTTTAGTGATGAGTGTTGGTGTTTATTGAGGGGGTTTACAACTGAGTGTGGGGCTTTAGTGATGAGTGTGGGGGTTTATTGAGGGGGTTTTGTGATGAGAGTGTGGGTTTATTGAGGGGGTTTAGTGATGAGTGTGTTGGTTTAGTGAGGGGGTTTAGTGATGAGTGTGTGGGTTTAGTGAGGGGGTTTAGTGATGAGTGTGGGTTTAGTGAGTGGGTTTAGTGATGAGTGTGGGGGTTTAGTGAGGGGGTTTAGTGATGAGTGTGGAGGTTTAGTGAGGGGGTTTAGTGATGAATGTGGGGGGTTCATTGAGGGGTTTAGAGCTGCATCTGGGGGTTTATTGAGGAGTTATAGTGCTGTGTGTCTGAGTTTAGTGAGGGGGTTTAGTGCTGAGTGTGGGGGTTTATTGAGGGCGTTAAGAGCTGAGTGTGGAGGTTTATAGAGGGGGGTTTAGAACTGAGTGTGGAGATTTATTGAGGGGGTTTAGAGCTGAGTCTGGGGGTTTATTCATGGTTTTTAATGATGAGTGTTGGTTTTTATTGAGGGGGTTTACAACTGAGTGTGTGGGTTTAGTGAGGGGTTTCAGTGCTGAGTGTGGGGGTCTAGTGATGAGTGTGGGGGTTTATTGAGGGGTTTAGTGATGAGTGTGTGGGTTTATTGAGGGGGTTTAGTGATGAGTGTGTGGGTTTAGTGAGGGGTTTAGTGATGAGTGTGGGGGTTTAGTGAGGGGGTTTAGAGCTGAGTGTGCAGGTTTATTGAGGGGGGTTTAGAACTGAGTGTTGAGGTTTATTGAGGGGGTTTAGAGCTGAGTCTGGGGGCTTATTCAGGGGGTTCAGTGATGAGTGTTGGTGTTTAGTGAGGGGGTTTACAACTGAGTGTGGGTGTTTAGTGAGGGGTTATAGTGCTGAGTGTGGGTGTTTAGTGATGAGTGTGGGGGTTTATTGAGGGAGTTTTGTCATGAGTGTCTGGGTTTATTGAGGGGGTTTATTGTTGAGTGTGTGGGTTTAGTGAGGGGGTTTATTGATGAATGTGGGGGTTTATGGATGGGGTTTAGAGCTGCATCCGGGGGTTTATTGAGGGGTTATGGTGCTGAGTGTGTGAGTTTAATGAGGGGCTTTAGTGATGAGTGTTGGGGTTTATTCAGGGGGTTTACTGCTGAGTGTGGGTGTTTAGTGAGGGGGTTTACTGATGACTGTGGGGATTCATTGAGGCAGTTTAGTGCTGAGTGTGGGGGTTAATTCAGGGCATTTAGAGCTGAGTGTGGAGGTTTATTGAGGGGATTTAGAGCTGAGTTTGGGGGTTTAGTGAGTGTGTTTAGTGATGAGTGTGGGTGTTTATTGAGGGGGTTTAGAGCTGAGTCTGGGGGGTTATTCAGGGGTTTAGTGATGTGTGTTGGGGTTTAGTGAGGGGGTTTACTGATGAGTACGCGGGTTTAGTGAGGGGTTTTAGTGATGAGTGTTGGGGTTCATTGAGGGGTTTTAGAGTTGAGTGTGGAGGTTCATTGAGCGGGTTTAGAGCTGAGTGTGTGGGTTTATTGAGGGGGTTTAGTGATGAGTGTGTGGGTTTAGTGAGGGGGTCTAGTGAAGAGTGTGGGGGTTTATGGAGGGGGTTTAGAACTGAGTCTGGGGGTTTATTGAGGGGCTATAGTGCTGAGTGTGTGAGTTTAGTGAGGGGGTTCAGTGATGAGTGTGTGGGTTTAGTGAGGGGCTTTAGTGATGAGTGTGTGGGTTTAGTGAGGGAGTTTTGTGATGAGTGTTGGGGTTCATTGAGGCGTTTTAGTGCTGAGTGTGGGGGTTTATTGAGGGCGTTAAGAGCTGAGTGTGGAGATTTATTGAGGGGGTTTAGAGCTGAGTGTGGGGGTTTAGTGAGGGGGTTTAGAACTGAGTGTGGAGATTTATTGAGGGGGTTTAGAGCTGAGTGTTGAGGTTTATTGAGGGGGTTTAGAGCTGAGTCTGGGGGCTTATTCAGGGGGTTCAGTGATGAGTGTTGGTGTTTAGTGAGGGGGTTTACAACTGAGTGTGGGTGTTTAGTGAGGGGTTATAGTGCTGAGTGTGGGTGTTTAGTGATGAGTGTGGGGGTTTATTGAGGGAGTTTTGTCATGAGTGTCTGGGTTTATTGAGGGGGTTTATTGATGAGTGTGTGGGTTTAGTGAGGGGGTTTATTGATGAATGTGGGGGTTTATGGATGGGGTTTAGAGCTGCATCGGGGGTTTATTGAGGGGTTATGGTGCTGAGTG
The DNA here is from genome assembly GCF_017639515.1 of Carcharodon carcharias. Classification (NCBI taxonomy): domain Eukaryota; kingdom Metazoa; phylum Chordata; class Chondrichthyes; order Lamniformes; family Lamnidae; genus Carcharodon; species Carcharodon carcharias. Next base: position 2,326,301 of record NC_054484.1, on the reverse strand, counting down.
TGTGAGTTTAATGAGGGGCTTTAGTGATGAGTGTTGGGGTTTATTCAGGGGGTTTACTGCTGAGTGTGGGTGTTTAGTGAGGGGGTTTAGTGATGACTGTGGGGATTCATTGAGGCAGTTTAGTGCTGAGTGTGGGGGTTAATTCAGGGCATTTAGAGCTGAGTGTGGAGGTTTATTGAGGGGATTTAGAGCTGAGTGTGGGGGTTTAGTGAGTGTGTTTAGTGATGAGTGTGGGTGTTTATTGAGGGGGTTTAGAGCTGAGTCTGGGGGGTTATTCAGGGGTTTAGTGATGTGTGTTGGTGTTTAGTGAGGGGGTTTACTGATGAGTACGCGGGTTTAGTGAGGGGTTTTAGTGATGAGTGTTGGGGTTCATTGAGGGGTTTTAGAGTTGAGTGTGGAGGTTCATTGAGCGGGTTTAGAGCTGAGTGTGTGGGTTTATTGAGGGGGTTTAGTGATGAGTGTGTGGGTTTAGTGAGGGGGTCTAGTGAAGAGTGTGGGGGTTTATGGAGGGGGTTTAGAACTGAGTCTGGGGGTTTATTGAGGGGCTATAGTGCTGAGTGTGTGAGTTTAGTGAGGGGGTTCAGTGATGAGTGTGTGGGTTTAGTGAGGGGCTTTAGTGATGAGTGTGTGGGTTTAGTGAGGGAGTTTTGTGATGAGTGTTGGGGTTCATTGAGGCGGTTTAGTGCTGAGTGTGGGGGTTTATTGAGGGCGTTAAGAGCTGAGTGTGGAGATTTATTGAGGGGGTTTAGAGCTGAGTGTGGGGGTTTAGTGAGGGGGTTTAGAACTGAGTGTGGAGATTTATTGAGGGGGTTTAGAGCTGAGTGTGGGGGTTTATTGAGGGGGTTTAGTGATGAGTGTGGGTGTTTATTGAGGGGGTTTAGAGCTGAGTCTGGGGGCTTAATCAGGGGGTTTAGTGATGAGTGTTGGTGTTTAGTGAGGGGGTTTAGTGATGAGCGTGGGGGTTTATTGAGTGAGTTTTGTGATGAGTATGTGGGTTTATTGAGGGGGTTTATTGATGAGTGTGTGGGTTTAGTGAGGTGTTTAGTGATGAGTGTGGGGGTTCACTGAGGGGGTTTAGTGCTGAGTGTGGAGTTTTATTGAGGGGGTTCAGAGCTGAGTGTGGAGGTTTATTGAGGGGTTATAGTGCTGAGTGTGGGGGTTTATTAAGGGGGTTTAGAGCTGAGTGTGTGGGTTTATTGAGGGGGTTTAATGAGGAGTGTTGTGGTTTTGTGAGGGGGTTTACTGATGAGTACGCGGGTTTAGTGAGGGGTTTTAGTGATGAGTGTTGGGGTTCATTGAGGGGTTTTAGACCTGACTGTGGAGGTTCATTGAGGGGGTTTAGAGCTGAGTGTGGAGGTTTACTGAGGGGTTATCGTGCTGAGAGTGGGGGTTATTGAGGAGGTTTAGAGCTGAGTGTGGAGGTTTATTGAGGGGGTTTAGAGCTGCGTGTGTGGGTTTATTGACGGGTTTTAGTGTAGAGTGTGGAGGTTTATGGAGGGGTTTTAGAGCTGAGTCTGGGAGTTTATTGAGGGGTTATTGTGCTGAGTGTGTGAGTTTAGTGATGGGGTTTAGTGATGAGTGTGTGGGTTTAGTGAGGGGGCCTAGTGATGAGTGTTGGGCTTCATTGAGGCAGTTGAGTGCTGAGTGTGGGGGTTTATTGAGGGCGTTAAGAGCTGAGTGTGAAGGTTTATAGAGGGGGGTTTGGAACTGAGTGTGGAGATTTATTGAGGGGGTTTAGAGCTGAGTCTGGGGGCTTATTCAGGGGTTTTAGTGATGAGTGTTGGGGTTTATTGAGGGGGTTTACAACTGAGTGTGGGGATTTATTGAGGGGGTTTAGTGATGAGTGTGGGGGTTTATTGAGGGGGTTTAGAGCTGAGTGTGGAGGTTTATTGAGGGGGTTTAGAGCTGAGTGTGGGGGTTTATTGATGGGGTTTAGAGCTGAGTGTGGAGGTTTATTGAGGGGGTTTAGAGCTGTGTGGAGGTTTATCGAGGGGGTTTAGAGCTGAGTGTGGAGGTTTATTGAGGGGGTTTAGAGCTGAGTGTGTGGGTTTATTGAGGGGGTTTAGTGATGATTGTGTGGGTTTAGTGAGGGGTTTTAGTGAAGAGTGTGGGGCTTTTTGGAGGTGGTTTAGAGCTGAGTCTGGGGTTTATTGATGGGTTATAGTGCTGAGTGTGTGAGTTGAGTGAGGGGGTTTAGTTATGAGTGTGTGGGTTTAGTGAGGGGGTTTAGTGATGAGTGTGTGGGTTTAGTGAGGGGGTTTAGTGATGAGTGTTGAGGTTCATTGAGGCGCTTTAGTTCTGAGTGTGGGGGTTTATTGAGGGTGTTAAGAGCGGAGTGTGGAGGTTTATAGAAGGGGGTTTAGAACTGAGTGTGGAGATTTATTGAGGGGGTTTAGAGCTGAGTCTGGGGGCTTATTCAGGGTTTTTAGTGATGAGTGTTGGTGTTTATTGAGGGGGTTTACAACTGAGTGTGGGGCTTTAGTGATGAGTGTGGGGGTTTATTGAGGGGGTTTTGTGATGAGAGTGTGGGTTTATTGAGGGGGTTTAGTGATGAGTGTGTTGGTTTAGTGAGGGGGTTTAGTGATGAGTGTGTGGGTTTAGTGAGGGGGTTTAGTGATGAGTGTGGGTTTAGTGAGTGGGTTTAGTGATGAGTGTGGGGGTTTAGTGAGGGGGTTTAGTGATGAGTGTGGAGGTTCAGTGAGGGGGTTTAGTGATGAATGTGGGGGTTCATTGAGGGGTTTAGAGCTGCATCTGGGGGTTTATTGAGGAGTTATGGTGCTGTGTGTCTGGGTTTAGTGAGGGGGTTTAGTGCTGAGTGTGGGGTTTATTGAGGGCGTTAAGAGCTGAGTGTGGAGGTTTATAGAGGGGGGTTTAGAACTGAGTGTGGAGATTTATTGAGGGGGTTTAGAGCTGAGTCTGGGGGTTTATTCATGGTTTTTAGTGATGAGTGTTGGTTTTTATTGAGGGGGTTTACAACTGAGTGTGTGGGTTTAGTGAGGGGTTTCAGTGCTGAGTGTGGGGGTTTAGTGATGAGTGTGGGGGTTTATTGAGGGGTTTTGTGATGAGTGTGTGGGTTTATTGAGGGGGTTTAGTGATGAGAGTGTGGGTTTAGTGAGGGGCTTTAGTGATGAGTGTGGGGGTTTATTGAGGGCGTTAAGAGCTGAGTGTGCAGGTTTATTGAGGGGGGTTTAGAACTGAGTGTTGAGGTTTATTGAGGGGGTTTAGAGCTGAGTCTGGGGGCTTATTCAGGGGGTTCAGTGATGAGTGTTGGTGTTTAGTGAGGGGGTTTACAACTGAGTGTGGGTGTTTAGTGAGGGGTTATAGTGCTGAGTTTGGTTGTTTAGTGATGAGTGTGGGGGTTTATTGAGGGAGTTTTGTCATGAGTGTCTGGGTTTATTGAGGGGGTTTATTGATGAGTGTGTGGGTTTAGTGAGGGGGTTTATTGATGAATGTGGGGGTTTATGGATGGGGTTTAGAGCTGCATCTGGGGGTTTATTGAGGGGTTATGGTGCTGAGTGTGTGAGTTTAATGAGGGGCTTTAGTGATGAGTGTTGGGGTTTATTCAGGGGGTTTACTGCTGAGTGTGGGTGTTTAGTGAGGGGGTTTAGTGATGACTGTGGGGATTCATTGAGGCAGTTTAGTGCTGAGTGTGGGGGTTAATTCAGGGCATTTAGAGCTGAGTGTGGAGGTTTATTGAGGGGATTTAGAGCTGAGTGTGGGGGTTAGTGAGTATGTTTAGTGATGAGTGTGGGTGTTTATTGAGGGGGTTTAGAGCTGAGTCTGGGGGGTTATTCAGGGGTTTAGTGATGTGTGTTGGGGTTTAGTGAGGGGGTTTACTGATGAGTACGCGGGTTTAGTGAGGGGTTTTAGTGATGAGTGTTGGGGTTCATTGAGGGGTTTTAGAGTTGAGTGTGGAGGTTCATTGAGCGGGTTTAGAGCTGAGTGTGTGGGTTTATTGAGGGGGTTTAGTGATGAGTGTGTGGGTTTAGTGAGGGGGTCTAGTGAAGAGTGTGGGGGTTTATGGAGGGGGTTTAGAACTGAGTCTGGGGGTTTATTGAGGGGCTATAGTGCTGAGTGTGTGAGTTTAGTGAGGGGGTTCAGTGATGAGTGTGGGTTTAGTGAGGGGCTTTAGTGATGAGTGTGTGGGTTTAGTGAGGGAGTTTTGTGATGAGTGTTGGGGTTCATTGAGGCGGTTTAGTGCTGAGTGTGGGGGTTTATTGAGGGCGTTAAGAGCTGAGTGTGGAGATTTATTGAGGGGGTTTAGAGCTGAGTGTGGGGGTTTAGTGAGGGGGTTTAGAACTGAGTGTGGAGATTTATTGAGGGGGTTTAGAGCTGAGTGTGGGGTTTATTGAGGGGGTTTAGTGATGAGTGTGGGTGTTTATTGAGGGGGTTTAGAGCTGAGTCTGGGGGCTTAATCAGGGGGTTTAGTGATGAGTGTTGGTGTTTAGTGAGGGGGTTTAGTGATGAGCGTGGGGGTTTATTGAGTGAGTTTTGTGATGAGTATGTGGGTTTATTGAGGGGGTTTAGTGATGAGTGTGTGGGTTTAGTGAGGTGTTTAGTGATGAGTGTGGGGGTTCACTGAGGGGGTTTAGTGCTGAGTGTGGAGTTTTATTGAGGGGGTTCAGAGCTGAGTGTGGAGGTTTATTGAGGGGTTATAGTGCTGAGTGTGGGGGTTTATTAAGGGGGTTTAGAGCTGAGTGTGTGGGTTTATTGAGGGGGTTTAATGAGGAGTGTTGTGGTTTTGTGAGGGGGTTTACTGATGAGTACGCGGGTTTAGTGAGGGGTTTTAGTGATGAGTGTTGGGGTTCATTGAGGGGTTTTAGACCTGAGTGTGGAGGTTCATTGAGGGGGTTTAGAGCTGAGTGTGGAGGTTTACTGAGGGGTTATCGTGCTGAGAGTGGGGGTTATTGAGGAGGTTTAGAGCTGAGTGTGGAGGTTTATTGAGGGGGTTTAGAGCTGCGTGTGTGGGTTTATTGAGAGGGTTTAGTGATGAGTGTGTGGGTTTAGTGAGGGGTTTTAGTGTAGAGTGTGGAGGTTTATGGAGGGGGTTTAGAGCTGAGTCTGGGGGTTTATTGAGGGGTTATTGTGCTGAGTGTGTGAGTTTAGTGATGGGGTTTAGTGATGAGTGTGTGGGTTTAGTGAGGGGGCCTAGTGATGAGTGTTGGGCTTCATTGAGGCAGTTGAGTGCTGAGTGTGGGGGTTTATTGAGGGCGTTAAGAGCTGAGTGTGAAGGTTTATAGAGGGGGGTTTGGAACTGAGTGTGGAGATTTATTGAGGGGGTTTAGAGCTGAGTCTGGGGGCTTATTCAGGGGTTTTAGTGATGAGTGTTGGGGTTTATTGAGGGGGTTTACAACTGAGTGTGGGGATTTATTGAGGGGGTTTAGTGATGAGTGTGTGGGTTTAGTGAGGTGTTCAGTGATGAGTGTGATGGTTCACTGAGGGGGTTTAGAGCTGAGTGTGGAGATTTATTGAGGGGGTTCAAGTTGAGTGTGGAGGTTTATTGAGGGGTTATAGTGCTGAGTGCGGGGGTTATTAAGGGGGTTTAGAGCTGAGTGTGGATGTTTATTGAGGGGGTTTAGAGCTGAGTGTGTGGGTTTAGTGAGAGGTTATAGTGCTGAGTGTGGGGGTTTAGTGAAGAGTGTTTGGGTTTATTGAGGGGGTTTAGTGATGAGTGTGTGGGTTTAGTGAGGGGGTTTAGTGATGAGTGTGGGGGTTTAGTGAGGGGGTTTAGTGATGAGTGTGTGGGTTTAGTGAGGGGTTTAGTGATGAGTGTGGGGGTTCATTGAGGGGGTTCAGAGCTGAGTGTGGAGGTTTATTGAGGGGTCATAGTGCTGAGTGTTGGTGTTTATTGAGGGGGATTAGAGCTGAGTCTGGGGGCTTATTCAGGGGGTTTAGTGATGAGTGTTGGGGTTTAGTGAAGCGGTTTAGTGATGTGTACGCGGGTTTAATGAGGGGTTTTGGTGATGAGTGTTGGGGTTTATTGAGGGGGTTTACAACTGAGTGTGGGGGTTTAGTGATGAGTGTGGTGGTTTATTGAGGGGCTTTTGTGATGACTGTGTGGGTTTATTGAGGGTGTTTAGTGAGGAGTGTTTGTGTTTAGTGAGGGGGTTTAGTGATGAGTGTGGGGGTTTAGTGAGGGGGTTTAGTGATGATTGTGGAGGTTTAGTGAGGGGGTTTAGAGCTGAGTGTGGAGGTTTAGTGAGGGGGTTTAGAGCTGAGTGTTGTGGTTTATTGAGGGGTAATAGTGGTGAGTGTGGGGGTTTATTAAGGGGGTTTAGAGCTGAGTGTGTGGGTTTAGTGAGGAGGTTTAGTGAGGGGATATAGTGCTGAGTGTGGGGGTTTAGAGAAGAGTGTGGGGTTTTATTGAGGGGCTTTTGTGATGAGTGTTTGGGTTTAGTGAGGGGTTTAGTGATGAGTGTGGGGTTCATTGAGGGGGTTTAGAGGTGAGTTTGGAGGTTTATTGAGGGGTTTCAGAACTGAGAGTGGAGGCTTATTGAGGGGTTAGAGTGCTGAGTGTCGGGGTTTATTAACGGGGTTTAGAGCTGAGTGTGTGGGTTTAGTGAGGGGTTATAGTGCTGAGTGTGGGGGTTTAGTGAAGAGTGTTTGGGTTTATTGAGGGGGTTTTCTGATGAGTGTGTGGGTTTATTGAGGGGGTTTAGTGATGATTGTGTGGGTTTACTGAGGAGGTTAAGTGATGAGTGTGGGGTTTTAGTGAGGGGGTTTTTAGATGAGTGTGGGGGTTCATTGAGGGGGTTTAGAGCTGAGTGTGGAGTTTTTTTGAGGGGTTTCAGAGCTGAGTGTGGAGGTTTATTGAGGGGTTATAGTGCTGATTGTGGGTGTTTATTGAGGGGATTTAGTGATGAGTGTGTGGGTTTAGTGAGGGGGTTTAGTGAAGAGTGTGGGGTTCATTGAGGGGGTTTAGAGAAGAGTGTGGAGGTTTATTGAGGGGGTTCAGAGCTGAGTGTGGAGGTTTATTGAGGGGTTATAGTGCTGATTGTGGGTGTTTATTGAGGGGGTTTTGAGCTGAGTCTGGGGGCTTATTCAGGGGGTATGGTGATGAGTGTTGGGGTTTATTGAGGGGGTTTACAACTGAGTGTGGGGCTTTAGTGAGGGGTTACAGTGCTGAGTGTGGGGTTTTAGTGATGAGTGTGGGGGTTTATTGAGGGTGTTTTGTGATGAGAGTGTGGGTTTATTGAGGGGGTTTAGTGATGACTGTGTGGGTTTATTGAGGGGGTTTAGTGATGAGTGCGTGGGTTTAGTGAGGGGTTTAGTGATGAGTGTGTGGGCTTAGTGAGTGGGTTTAGTGATGATTGTGGGGGTTTAGTGAGGGGGTTTAGTGATGAGTGTGGAGGTTTAGTGAGGGGGTTTAGTGATGAATGTGGGAGTTCATTGAGGGGTTTAGAGCTGCATCTGGGGGTTTATTGAGGAGTTATAGTGCTGTGTGTCTGAGTTTAGTGAGGGGGTTTAGTGCTGAGTGTGGGGGTTTATTGAGGGCGTTAAGAGCTGAGTGTGGAGGTTTATAGAGGGGGGTTTAGAACTGAGTGTGGAGATTTATTGAGGGGGTTTAGAGCTGAGTCTGGGGGTTTATTCATGGTTTTTAGTGATGAGTGTTGGTTTTTATTGAGGGGGTTTACAACTGAGTGTGTGGGTTTAGTGAGGGGTTTCAGTGCTGAGTGTGGGGGTTTAGTGATGAGTGTGGGGGTTTATTGAGGGGTTTTGTGATGAGTGTGTGGGTTTATTGAGGGGGTTTAGTGATGAGAGTGTGGGTTTAGTGAGGGGGTTTAGTGATGAGTGTGGGGGTTTATTGAGGGCGTTAAGAGCTGAGTGTGCAGGTTTATTGAGGGGGGTTTACAACTGAGTGTTGAGGTTTATTGAGGGGGTTTAGAGCTGAGTCTGGGGGCTTATTCAGGGGGTTCAGTGATGAGTGTTGGTGTTTAGTGAGGGGGTTTACAACTGAGTGTGGGTGTTTAGTGAGGGGTTATAGTGCTGAGTGTGGGTGTTTAGTGATGAGTGTGGGGGTTTATTGAGGGAGTTTTGTCATGAGTGTCTGGGTTTATTGAGGGGGTTTATTGATGAGTGTGTGGGTTAGTGAGGGGGTTTAGTGATGAGTGTGTGGGTTTATTGACGGTGTTTAGTGATGAGTGTGTGGGTTTAGTGAGGGGGTTTAGTGATGAGTGTGTGGGTTTAGTGAGGGGGTTTAGTGATGAGTGTTGGGGTTCATTGAGGCGGTTTAGTGCTGAGTGTGCGGGTTTATTGAGGGCATTAAGAGCTGAGTGTGGAGGTTTATAGAGGGGGGTTTAGAACTGAGTGTGGAGATTTATTGAGGGGGTTTAGAGCTGAGTCTGGGGGCTTATTCAGGGGTTTTAGTGATGAGTGTTGGGGTTTATTGAGGGGGTTTACAACTGAGTGTCGGGGTTTAGTGAGTGGTTACAGAACTGAGTGTGGGGTTTTTTGAGGGGGTTCAGAGCTGAGTGTGGATGTTTATTGAGGGGTTATAGTGCTGAGTGTGGGGGTTTATTAAGGGGTTTTAGAGCTGAGTGTGTGGGTTTAGTGAGGAGGTTAGTGATGAGTGTGGAGGTTTACTGAGGGGTTTATAGTGCTGAGAGTGGGGGTTTATTGAGGGGATTTTAGAGCTGAGTGTGGGAGGTTTTATTGAGGGGGTTTAGAGCTGAGAGTGGGGTTTATTGAGGGGTTTAGAGCTGAGTGTGGAGGTTGATTGAGGGGGTTTAGAGCTGAGTGTGGGGTTTATTTGGGGGGTTTTAGAGCTGAGTGTGGAGATTTATTGAGGGGGGTTTAGAGCTGAGTGTGGGGGGTTTATTGAGGGGGTTTAGAGCTTGAGTGTGGAGGTTTATTGAGGGGGTTTAGAGCTGAGTGTGGGGTTTATTGAGGGGGTTTAGAGCTGAGTGTGGAGGTTTATTTGAGGGGGTTTAGAGCTGAGTGTGGGGGTTTTTGATGGGGTTTAGAGCTGAGTGTGGAGGTTTATTGAGGGGGTTTAGAGCTGTGTGGAGGTTTATCGAGGGGGTTTAGAGCTGAGTGTGGAGGTTTATTGTGGGCTTTAGAGCTGAGTGTGTGGGTTTATTGAGGGGGTTTAGTGATGATTGTGTGGGTTTAGTGAGGGGTTTTAGTGAAGAGTGTGGGGCTTTTTGGAGGTGGTTTAGAGCTGAGTCTGGGGTTTATTGATGGGTTATAGTGCTGAGTGTGTGAGTTGAGTGAAGGGGTTTAGTTATGAGTGTGTGGGTTTAGTGAGGGGGTTTAGTGATGAGTGTGTGGGTTTAGTGAGGGGGTTTAGTGATGAGTGTTGAGGTTCATTGAGGCGCTTTAGTTCTGAGTGTGGGGGTTTATTGAGGGTGTTAAGAGCGGAGTGTGGAGGTTTATAGAGGGGGGTTTAGAACTGAGTGTGGAGATTTATTGAGGGGGTTTAGAGCTGAGTCTGGGGCTTATTCAGGGTTTTTAGTGATGAGTGTTGGTGTTTATTGAGGGGGTTCACAACTGAGTGTGGGGCTTTAGTGAGATGTTACAGCGCTGAGTGTGGGGGTTTTGTGATGAGTGTGGGGGTTTATTGAGGGGTTTTGTGATGAGAGTGTGGGTTTATTGAGGGGGTTTAGTGATGAGTGTGTTGGTTTAGTGAGGGGGTTTAGTGATGAGTGTGTGGGTTTAGTGAGGGGGTTTAGTGATGAGTGTGGGTTTAGTGAGTGGGTTTAGTGATGAGTGTGGGGGTTTAGTGAGGGGGTTTAGCGATGAGTGTGGAGGTTTAGTGAGGGGGTTTAGTGATGAATGTGGGGGTTCATTGAGGGGTTTAGAGCTGCATCTGGGGGTTTATTGAGGAGTTATAGTGCTGTGTGTCTGAGTTTAGTGAGGGGGTTTAGTGCTGAGTGTGGGGGTTTATTGAGGGTGTTAAGAGCTGAGTGTGGAGGTTTATAGAGGGGGGTTTAGAACTGAGTGTGGAGATTTATTGAGGGGGTTTAGAGCTGAGTCTGGGGGTTTATTCATGGTTTTAGTGATGAGTGTTGGTTTTTATTGAGGGGGTTTACAACTGAGTGTGTGCGTTTAGTGAGGGGTTTCAGTGCTGAGTGTGGGGGGTTTAGTGATGAGTGTGGGGGTTTATTGAGGGGTTTTGTGATGAGTGTGGTGGGTTTATTGAGGGGGTTTAGTGATGAGAGTGTGGGGTTTAGTGAGGGGGTTTAGTGATGAGTGTGGGGGTTTATTGAGGGCGTTAGAGCTGAGTGTGCGGTTTATTGAGGGGGGTGTTGAGAACTGAGTGTTGAGGTTTATTGAGGGGGTTTAGAGCTGAGTCCTGGGGCTTATTCAGGGGGTTCAGTGATGAGTGTTGGTGTTTAGTGAGGGGGGTTTACAACTGAGTGTGGGGTGTTTAGTGAGGGGTTATAGTGCTGAGTGTGGGTGTTTAGTGATGAGTGTGGGGGTTTATTGAGGGAGTTTTTGTCATGAGTGTCTGGGTTATTGAGGGGGCTTTAGTGATGAGTGTGGGAGTTTAGTGAGGGGGTTTAGTGATGAGTGTGTGGGTTTATTGAGGGGGTTTAGTGATGAGTGTGTGGGTTTACTTAGGGGGTTTAGTGAGGAGTGTGTGGGGTTTAGTGAGGGGGTTTAGTGATGAGTGTCTGGGGTTCAGTGAGGGCGGTTTAGTGCTGAGTGTGCGGGGTTTATTGAGGGCATTAAGAGCTGAGTGTGGAGGTTTATAGAGGGGGGTTTAGAACTGAGTGTGGGAGATTTATTGAGGGGGTTTAGAGCTGAGTCTGGGGGTTTATTCATGGTTTTTAGTGATGAGTGTTGGTTTTTATTGAGGGGTTTACAACTGAGTGTGTGGCTTTAGTGAGGGGTTTTCAGTGCTGAGTGTGGGGGTTTAGTGATGAGTGTGGGGGTTTATTGAGGGGTTTTTGTGATGAGTGTGTGGGTTTATTGAGGGGGGTTTAGTGATGAGAGTGTGGGTTTAGTGAGGGGGTTTAGTGATGAGTGTGGGGGTTTATTGAGGGCGTTAAGAGCTGAGTGTGCAGGTTTATTGAGGGGGGGTTTACAACTGAGTGTTGAGGTTTATTGAGGGGGTTTAGAGCTGAGTCTGGGGGCTTATTCAGGGGGGTTCAGTGATGAGTGTTGGTGTTTAGTGAGGGGGTTTACAACTGAGTGTGGGTGTTTAGTGAGGGGTTATAGTGCTGAGTGTGGGTGTTTAGTGATGAGTGTGGGGGTTTATTGAGGGAGTTTTGTCATGAGTGTCTGGGTTTATTGAGGGGGTTTATTGATGAGTGTGTGGGGTTTAGTGAGGGGGTTTAGTGATGAGTGTGTGGGTTTATTGACGGTGTTTAGTGATGAGTGTGTGGGTTTAGTGAGGGGGTTTAGTGATGAGTGTGTGGGTTTAGTGAGGGGGGTTTAGTGATGAGTGTTGGGGTTCATTGAGGCGGTTTAGTGCTGAGTGTGCGGGTTTATTGAGGGCATTAAGAGCTGAGTGTGGAGGTTTATAGAGGGGGGTTTAGAACTGAGTGTGGAGATTTATTGAGGGGGTTTAGAGCTGAGTCTGGGGGCTTATTCAGGGGTTTTAGTGATGAGTGTTGGGGTTTATTGAGGGGGTTTACAACTGAGTGTCGGGGTTTAGTGAGTGGTTACAGAACTGAGTGTGGGGGTTTTTTGAGGGGGTTCAGAGCTGAGTGTGGATGTTTATTGAGGGGTTATAGTGCTGAGTGTGGGGGTTTATTAAGGGGTTTTAGAGCTGAGTGTGTGGGTTTAGTGAGGAGGTTTAGTGATGAGTGTGGAGGTTTACTGAGGGTTTATAGTGCTGAGAGTGGGGGTTTATTGAGGGGATTTAGAGCTGAGTGTGGAGGTTTATTGAGGGGGTTTAGAGCTGAGAGTGGGGGTTTATTGAGGGGGTTTAGAGCTGAGTGTGGAGGTTTATTGAGGGGGTTTAGAGCTGAGTGTGGGGGTTTATTGAGGGGGTTTAGAGCTGAGTGTGGAGATTTATTGAGGGGGTTTAGAGCTGAGTGTGGGGGTTTATTGAGGGGGTTTAGAGCTGAGTGTGGAGGTTTATTGAGGGGGTTTAGAGCTGAGTGTGGGGGTTTATTGAGGGGGTTTAGAGCTGAGTGTGGAGGTTTATTGAGGGGGTTTAGAGCTGAGTGTGGGGGTTTATTGATGGGGTTTAGAGCTGAGTGTGGAGGTTTATTGAGGGGGTTTAGAGCTGTGTGGAGGTTTATCGAGGGGGGTTTAGAGCTGAGTGTGGAGGTTTATTGAGGGGCTTTAGAGCTGAGTGTGTGGGTTTATTGAGGGGGTTTAGTGATGATTGTGTGGGTTTAGTGAGGGGTTTTAGTGAAGAGTGTGGGGCTTTTTGGAGGTGGTTTAGAGCTGAGTCTGGGGTTTATTGATGGGTTATAGTGCTGAGTGTGTGAGTTGAGTGAAGGGGTTTAGTTATGAGTGTGTGGGTTTAGTGAGGGGGTTTAGTGATGAGTGTGTGGGTTTAGTGAGGGGGTTTAGTGATGAGTGTTGAGGTTCATTGAGGCGCTTTAGTTCTGAGTGTGGGGGTTTATTGAGGGTGTTTAGAGCGGAGTGTGGAGGTTTATAGAGGGGGGTTTAGAACTGAGTGTGGAGATTTATTGAGGGGGTTTAGAGCTGAGTCTGGGGGCTTATTCAGGGTTTTTAGTGATGAGTGTTGGTGTTTATTGAGGGGGTTTACAACTGAGTGTGGGGCTTTAGTGAGATGTTACAGCGCTGAGTGTGGGGGTTTTGTGATGAGTGTGGGGGTTTATTGAGGGGGTTTTGTGATGAGAGTGTGGGTTTATTGAGGGGGTTTAGTGATGAGTGTGTTGGTTTAGTGAGGGGGTTTAGTGATGAGTGTGTGGGTTTAGTGAGGGGGTTTAGTGATGAGTGTGGGGTTTAGTGAGTGGGTTTAGTGATGAGTGTGGGGGTTTAGTGAGGGGGTTTAGCGATGAGTGTGGAGGTTTAGTGAGGGGGTTTAGTGATGAATGTGGGGGTTCATTGAGGGGTTTAGAGCTGCATCTGGGGGTTTATTGAGGAGTTATAGTGCTGTGTGTCTGAGTTTAGTGAGGGGGTTTAGTGCTGAGTGTGGGGGTTTATTGAGGGTGTTAAGAGCTGAGTGTGGAGGTTTATAGAGGGGGGTTTAGAACTGAGTGTGGAGATTTATTGAGGGGGTTTAGAGCTGAGTCTGGGGGTTTATTCATGGTTTTTAGTGATGAGTGTTGGTTTTTATTGAGGGGTTTACAACTGAGTGTGTGCGTTTAGTGAGGGGTTTCAGTGCTGAGTGTGGGGGTTTAGTGATGAGTGTGGGGGTTTATTGAGGGGTTTTGTGATGAGTGTGTGGGTTTATTGAGGGGGTTTAGTGATGAGAGTGTGGGTTTAGTGAGGGGGTTTAGTGATGAGTGTGGGGGTTTATTGAGGGCGTTAAGAGCTGAGTGTGCAGGTTTATTGAGGGGGGTTTAGAACTGAGTGTTGAGGTTTATTGAGGGGGTTTAGAGCTGAGGTCTGGGGGCTTATTCAGGGGGTTCAGTGATGAGTGTTGGTGTTTAGTGAGGGGGTTTACAACTGAGTGTGGGTGTTTAGTGAGGGGTTATAGTGCTGAGTGTGGGTGTTTAGTGATGAGTGTGGGGGTTTATTGAGGAGTTTTGTCATGAGTGTCTGGGTTTATTGAGGGGGTTTATTGATGAGTGTGGGGTTTAGTGAGGGGGTTTAGTGATGAGTGTGTGGGTTTATTGACGGTGTTAGTGATGAGTGTGTGGGTTTAGTGAGGGGGTTTAGTGATGAGTGTGTGGGTTTAGTGAGGGGGTTTAGTGATGAGTGTTGGGGTTCATTGAGGCGGTTTAGTGCTGAGTGTGCGGGTTTATTGAGGGCATTAAGAGCTGAGTGTGGAGGTTTATAGAGGGGGGTTTAGAACTGAGTGTGGAGATTTATTGAGGGGGTTTAGAGCTGAGTCTGGCGGTTTATTCATGGTTTTTAGTGATGAGTGTTGGTTTTTATTGAGGGGGTTTACAACTGAGTGTGTGCGTTTAGTGAGGGGTTTCAGTGCTGAGTGTGGGGGTTTAGTGATGAGTGTGGGGGTTTATTGAGGGGTTTTGTGATGAGTGTGTGGGTTTATTGAGGGGGTTTAGTGATGAGAGTGTGGGTTTAGTGAGGGGGTTTAGTGATGAGTGTGGGGGTTATTGAGGGCGTTAAGAGCTGAGTGTGCAGGTTTATTGAGGGGGGTTTAGAACTGAGTGTTGAGGTTTATTGAGGGGGTTTAGAGCTGAGTCTGGGGGCTTATTCAGGGGGTTCAGTGATGAGTGTTGGTGTTTAGTGAGGGGGTTTACAACTGAGTGTGGGTGTTTAGTGAGGGGTTATAGTGCTGAGTTGTGGGTGTTTAGTGATGAGTGTGGGGGTTTATTGAGGGAGTTTTGTCATGAGTGTCTGGGTTTATTGAGGGGGTTTATTGATGAGTGTGTGGGTTTAGTGAGGGGGTTTATTGATGAATGTGGGGGTTTATGGATGGGGTTTAGAGCTGCATCTGGGGGTTTATTGAGGGGTTATGGTGCTGAGTGTGTGAGTTTAATGAGGGGCTTTAGTGATGAGTGTTGGGGTTTATTCAGGGGGTTTACTGCTGAGTGTGGGTGTTTAGTGAGGGGGTTTAGTGATGACTGTGGGGGTTCATTGAGGCAGTTTAGTGCTGAGTGTGGGGGTTAATTCAGGGCATTTAGAGCTGAGTGTGGAGGTTTATTGAGGGGATTTAGAGCTGAGTGTGGGGGTTTAGTGAGTGTGTTTAGTGATGAGTGTGGGTGTTTATTGAGGGGGTTTAGAGCTGAGTCTGGGGGGTTATTCAGGGGTTTAGTGATGTGTGTTGGGGTTTAGTGAGGGGGTTTACTGATGAGTACGCGGGTTTAGTGAGGGGTTTTAGTGATGAGTGTTGGGGTTCATTGAGGGGTTTTAGAGTTGAGTGTGGAGGTTCATTGAGCGGGTTTAGAGCTGAGTGTGTGGGTTTATTGAGGGGGTTTAGTGATGAGTGTGTGGGTTTAGTGAGGGGGTCTAGTGAAGAGTGTGGGGGGTTTATGGAGGGGTTTAGAACTGAGTCTGTGGGTTTATTGAGGGGCTATAGTGCTGAGTGTGTGAGTTTAGTGAGGGGGTTCAGTGATGAGTGTGTGGGTTTAGTGAGGGGCTTTAGTGATGAGTGTGTGGGTTTAGTGAGGGAGTTTTGTGATGAGTGTTGGGGTTCATTGAGGCGGTTTAGTGCTGAGTGTGGGGGTTTATTGAGGGGGTTCAGAGCTGAGTGTGGAGGTTTATTGAGGGTTATAGTGCTGAGTGTGGGGTTTATTAAGGGGGTTTAGAGCTGAGTGTGTGGGTTTATTGAGGGGGTTTAATGAGGAGTGTTGTGGTTTTGTGAGGGGGTTTACTGATGCGTACGCGGGTTTAGTGAGGGGTTTTAGTGATGAGTGTTGGGGTTCATTGAGGGGTTTTAGACCTGAGTGTGGAGGTTCATTGAGGGGTTTAGAGCTGAGTGTGGAGGTTTACTGAGGGGTTATCGTGCTGAGAGTGGGGGTTATTGAGGAGGTTTAGAGCTGAGTGTGGAGGTTTATTGAGGGGGTTTAGAGCTGCGTGTGTGGGTTTATTGAGGGGGTTTAGTGATGAGTGTGTGGGTTTAGTGAGGGGTTTTAGTGTAGAGTGTGGAGGTTTATGGAGGGGGTTTAGAGCTGAGTCTGGGGGTTTATTGAGGGGTTATTGTGCTGAGTGTGTGAGTTTAGTGATGGGGTTTAGTGATGAGTGTGTGGGTTTAGTGAGGGGGCCTAGTGATGAGTGTTGGGCTTCATTGAGGCAGTTGAGTGCTGAGTGTGGGGGTTTATTGAGGGCGTTAAGAGCTGAGTGTGAAGGTTTATAGAGGGGGGTTTGGAACTGAGTGTGGAGATTTATTGAGGGGGTTTAGAGCTGAGTCTGGGGGCTTATTCAGGGGTTTTAGTGATGAGTGTTGGGGTTTATTGAGGGGGTTTACAACTGAGTGTGGGGATTTATTGAGGGGGTTTAGTGATGAGTGTGTGGGTTTAGTGAGGTGTTCAGTGATGAGTGTGATGGTTTAGTGAGGGGGTTTAGTGATGAGTGTGTGGGTTTAGTGAGGGGGTTTAGTGATGAGTGTGGGGGTTTAGTGAGGGGGTTTAGTAATGAGTGTGGAGGTTTAGTGAGGGGGTTTAGTGATGAGTGTGGGGGTTTAGTGAGGGGGTTTAGTGATGAGTGTGGAGGTTTAGTGAGGGGTTTTGTGATGAGTGTGTGGGTTTATTGAGGGGGTTTAGTGATGAGAGTGTGGGTTTAGTGAGGGGGTTTAGTGATGAGTGTGGGGGTTTATTGAGGGCGTTAAGAGCTGAGTGTGCAGGTTTATTGAGGGGGGTTTAGAACTGAGTGTTGAGGTTATTGAGGGGGGTTTAGAGCTGAGTCTGGGGGCTTATTCAGGGGGTTCAGTGATGAGTGTTGGTGTTTAGTGAGGGGGTTTACAACTGAGTGTGGGTGTTTAGTGAGGGGTTATAGTGCTGAGTGTGGGTGTTTAGTGATGAGTGTGGGGGTTTATTGAGGGAGTTTTGTCATGAGTGTCTGGGTTTATTGAGGGGGTTTAGTGATGATTGTGTGGGTTTAGTGAGGGGTTTTAGTGAAGAGTGTGGGGCTTTTTGGAGGTGGTTTAGAGCTGAGTCTGGGGTTTATTGATGGGTTATAGTGCTGAGTGTGTGAGTTGAGTGAGGGGGTTTAGTTATGAGTGTGTGGGTTTAGTGAGGGGGTTTAGTGATGAGTGTGTGGGTTTAGTGAGGGGGTTTAGTGATGAGTGTTGAGGTTCATTGAGGCGCTTTAGTTCTGAGTGTGGGGGTTTATTGAGGGTGTTAAGAGCGGAGTGTGGAGGTTTATAGAGGGGGGTTTAGAACTGAGTGTGGAGATTTATTGAGGGGGTTTAGAGCTGAGTCTGGGGGCTTATTCAGGGTTTTTAGTGATGAGTGTTGGTGTTTATTGAGGGGGTTTACAACTGAGTGTGGGGCTTTAGTGAGATGTTACAGCGCTGAGTGTGGGGGTTTTGTGATGAGTGTGGGGGTTTATTGAGGGGGTTTTGTGATGAGAGTGTGGGTTTATTGAGGGGGTTGAGTGATGAGTGTGTTGGTTTAGTGAGGGGGTTTAGTGATGAGTGTGTGGGTTTAGTGAGGGGGTTTAGTGATGAGTGTGGGTTTAGTGAGTGGGTTTAGTGATGAGTGTGGGGGTTTAGTGAGGGGGTTTAGCGATGAGTGTGGAGGTTTAGTGAGGGGGTTTAGTGATGAATGTGGGGGTTCATTGAGGGGTTTAGAGCTGCATCTGGGGGTTTATTGAGGAGTTATAGTGCTGTGTGTCTGAGTTTAGTGAGGGGGTTTAGTGCTGAGTGTGGGGGTTTATTGAGGGTGTTAAGAGCTGAGTGTGGAGGTTTATAGAGGGGGGTTTAGAACTGAGTGTGGAGATTTATTGAGGGGGTTTAGAGCTGAGTCTGGGGGGTCTATTCATGGTTTTTAGTGATGAGTGTTGGTTTTTATTGAGGGGGTTTACAACTGAGTGTGTGCGTTTAGTGAGGGGTTTCAGTGCTGAGTGTGGGGGTTTAGTGATGAGTGTGGGGGTTTATTGAGGGGTTTTGTGATGAGTGTGTGGGTTTATTGAGGGGGTTTAGTGATGAGAGTGTGGGTTTAGTGAGGGGGTTTAGTGATGAGTGTGGGGGTTTATTGAGGGCGTTAAGAGCTGAGTGTGCAGGTTTATTGAGGGGGGTTTAGAACTGAGTGTTGAGGTTTATTGAGGGGGTTTAGAGCTGAGTCTGGGGGCTTATTCAGGGGGTTCAGTGATGAGTGTTGGTGTTTAGTGAGGGGGTTTACAACTGAGTGTGGGTGTTTAGTGAGGGGTTATAGTGCTGAGTGTGGGTGTTTAGTGATGAGTGTGGGGGTTTATTGAGGGAGTTTTGTCATGAGTGTCTGGGTTTATTGAGGGGGTTTATTGATGAGTGTGGGGGTTTAGTGAGGGGGTTTAGTGATGAGTGTGTGGGTTTATTGACGGTGTTTAGTGATGAGTGTGTGGGTTTAGTGAGGGGGTTTAGTGATGAGTGTGTGGGTTTAGTGAGGGGGTTTAGTGATGAGTGTTGGGGTTCATTGAGGCGGTTTAGTGCTGAGTGTGCGGGTTTATTGAGGGCATTAAGAGCTGAGTGTGGAGGTTTATAGAGGGGGGTTTAGAACTGAGTGTGGAGATTTATTGAGGGGGTTTAGAGCTGAGTCTGGCGGTTTATTCATGGTTTTTAGTGATGAGTGTTGGTTTTTATTGAGGGGGTTTACAACTGAGTGTGTGCGTTTAGTGAGGGGTTTCAGTGCTGAGTGTGGGGGTTTAGTGATGAGTGTGGGGGTTTATTGAGGGGTTTTGTGATGAGTGTGTGGGTTTATTGAGGGGGTTTAGTGATGAGAGTGTGGGTTTAGTGAGGGGGTTTAGTGATGAGTGTGGGGGTTTATTGAGGGCGTTAAGAGCTGAGTGTGCAGGTTATTGAGGGGGGTTTAGAACTGAGTGTTGAGGTTTATTGAGGGGGTTTAGAGCTGAGTCTGGGGGCTTATTCAGGGGGTTCAGTGATGAGTGTTGGTGTTTAGTGAGGGGGTTTACAACTGAGTGTGGGTGTTTAGTGAGGGGTTATAGTGCTGAGTGTGGGTGTTTAGTGATGAGTGTGGGGGTTTATTGAGGGAGTTTTGTCATGAGTGTCTGGGTTTATTGAGGGGGTTTATTGATGAGTGTGTGGGTTTAGTGAGGGGGTTTATTGATGAATGTGGGGGTTTATGGATGGGGTTTAGAGCTGCATCTGGGGGTTTATTGAGGGATTATGGTGCTGAGTGTGTGAGTTTAATGAGGGGCTTTAGTGATGAGTGTTGGGGTTTATTCAGGGGGTTTACTGCTGAGTGTGGGTGTTTAGTGAGGGGGTTTAGTGATGACTGTGGGGGTTCATTGAGGCAGTTTAGTGCTGAGTGTGGGGGTTAATTCAGGGCATTTAGAGCTGAGTGTGGAGGTTTATTGAGGGGATTTAGAGCTGAGTGTGGGGGTTTAGTGAGTGTGTTTAGTGATGAGTGTGGGTGTTTATTGAGGGGGTTTAGAGCTGAGTCTGGGGGGTTATTCAGGGGTTTAGTGATGTGTGTTGGGGTTTAGTGAGGGGGTTTACTGATGAGTACGCGGGTTTAGTGAGGGGTTTTAGTGATGAGTGTTGGGGTTCATTGAGGGGTTTTAGAGTTGAGTGTGGAGGTTCATTGAGCGGGTTTAGAGCTGAGTGTGTGGGTTTATTGAGGGGGTTTAGTGATGAGTGTGTGGGTTTAGTGAGGGGGTCTAGTGAAGAGTGTGGGGGTTTATGGAGGGGGTTTAGAACTGAGTCTGTGGGTTTATTGAGGGGCTATAGTGCTGAGTGTGTGAGTTTAGTGAGGGGGTTCAGTGATGAGTGTGTGGGTTTAGTGAGGGGCTTTAGTGATGAGTGTGTGGGTTTAGTGAGGGAGTTTTGTGATGAGTGTTGGGGTTCATTGAGGCGGTTTAGTGCTGAGTGTGGGGGTTTATTGAGGGGGTTCAGAGCTGAGTGTGGAGGTTTATTGAGGGGTTATAGTGCTGAGTGTGGGGGTTTATTAAGGGGGTTTAGAGCTGAGTGTGTGGGTTTATTGAGGGGGTTTAATGAGGAGTGTTGTGGTTTTGTGAGGGGGTTTACTGATGCGTACGCGGGTTTAGTGAGGGGTTTTAGTGATGAGTGTTGGGGTTCATTGAGGGGTTTTAGACCTGAGTGTGGAGGTTCATTGAGGGGGTTTAGAGCTGAGTGTGGAGGTTTACTGAGGGGTTATCGTGCTGAGAGTGGGGGTTATTGAGGAGGTTTAGAGCTGAGTGTGGAGGTTTATTGAGGGGGTTTAGTGATGAGTGTGTGGGTTTAGTGAGGGGTTTTAGTGTAGAGTGTGGAGGTTTATGGAGGGGGTTTAGAGCTGAGTCTGGGGGTTTATTGAGGGGTTATTGTGCTGAGTGTGTGAGTTTAGTGATGGGGTTTAGTGATGAGTGTGTGGGTTTAGTGAGGGGGCCTAGTGATGAGTGTTGGGCTTCATTGAGGCAGTTGAGTGCTGAGTGTGGGGGTTTATTGAGGGCGTTAAGAGCTGAGTGTGAAGGTTTATAGAGGGGGGTTTGGAACTGAGTGTGGAGATTTATTGAGGGGGTTTAGAGCTGAGTCTGGGGGCTTATTCAGGGTTTTAGTGATGAGTGTTGGGGTTTATTGAGGGGGTTTACAACTGAGTGTGGGGATTTATTGAGGGGGTTTAGTGATGAGTGTGTGGGTTTAGTGAGGTGTTCAGTGATGAGTGTGATGGTTCACTGAGGGGGTTTAGAGCTGAGTGTGGAGATTTATTGAGGGGGTTCAAGTTGAGTGTGGAGGTTTATTGAGGGGTTATAGTGCTGAGTGCGGGGGTTTATTAAGGGGGTTTAGAGCTGAGTGTGGATGTTTATTGAGGGGGTTTAGAGCTGAGTGTGTGGGTTTAGTGAGAGGTTATAGTGCTGAGTGTGGGGGTTTAGTGAAGAGTGTTTGGGTTTATTGAGGGGGTTTAGTGATGAGTGTGTGGGTTTAGTGAGGGGGTTTAGTGAGGGGGGTTTAGTGAGGGGGTTTAGTGATGAGTGTGTGGGTTTAGTGAGGGGTTTAGTGATGAGTGTGGGGGTTCATTGAGGGGGTTCAGAGCTGAGTGTGGAGGTTTATTGAGGGGTCATAGTGCTGAGTGTTGGTGTTTATTGAGGGGGATTAGAGCTGAGTCTGGGGGCTTATTCAGGGGGTTTAGTGATGAGTGTTGGGGTTTAGTGAAGCGGTTTAGTGATGTGTACGCGGGTTTAATGAGGGGTTTTGGTGATGAGTGTTGGGGTTTATTGAGGGGGTTTACAACTGAGTGTGGGGGTTTAGTGAGGGGGTTATAGTGCTGATTGTGGGGGTTTAGTGATGAGTGTGGTGGTTTATTGAGGGGCTTTTGTGATGACTGTGTGGGTTTATTGAGGGTGTTTAGTGAGGAGTGTTTGTGTTTAGTGAGGGGGTTTAGTGATGAGTGTGGAGGTTTAGTGAGGGGGTTTAGTGATGATTGTGGAGGTTTAGTGAGGGGGTTTAGAGCTGAGTGTGGAGGTTTAGTGAGGGGGTTTAGAGCTGAGTGTTGAGGTTTATTGAGGGGTAATAGTGGTGAGTGTGGGGGTTTATTAAGGGGGTTTAGAGCTGAGTGTGTGGGTTTAGTGAGGAGGTTTAGTGAGGGGTTATAGTGCTGAGTGTGGGGGTTTAGAGAAGAGTGTGGGGTTTTATTGAGGGGCTTTTGTGATGAGTGTTTGGGTTTAGTGAGGGGTTTAGTGATGAGTGTGGGGTTCATTGAGGAGGTTTAGAGGTGAGTTTGGAGGTTTATTGAGGGGTTTCAGAACTGAGTGTGGAGGCTTATTGAGGGGTTAGAGTGCTGAGTGTCGGGGTTTATTAACGGGGTTTAGAGCTGAGTGTGTGGGTTTAGTGAGGGGTTATAGTGCTGAGTGTGGGGGTTTAGTGAAGAGTGTTTGGGTTTATTGAGGGGGTTTTCTGATGAGTGTGTGGGTTTATTGAGGGGGTTTAGTGATGATTGTGTGGGTTTACTGAGGGGGTTAAGTGATGAGTGTGGGGGTTTAGTGAGGGGGTTTTTAGATGAGTGTGGGGGTTCATTGAGGGGGTTTAGAGCTGAGTGTGGAGTTTTATTGAGGGGTTTCAGTGCTGAGTGTGGAGGTTTATTGAGGGGTTATAGTGCTGATTGTGGGTGTTTATTGAGGGGATTTAGTGATGAGTGTGTGGGTTTAGTGAGGGGGTTTAGTGAAGAGTGTGGGGTTCATTGAGGGGGTTTAGAGAAGAGTGTGGAGGTTTATTGAGGGGGTTCAGAGCTGAGTGTGGAGGTTTATTGAGGGGTTATAGTGCTGATTGTGGGTGTTTATTGAGGGGGTTTTGAGCTGAGTCTGGGGGCTTATTCAGGGGGTATGGTGATGAGTGTTGGGGTTTAGTGAGGGGGTTTAGTGATGAGCACACGGGTTTAGTGAGGGGTTATAGTGCTGAGTGTGGGGGTTTAACAAGGGGGTTTAGAGCTGAGTGTGTGGGTTTAGTGAGGGGCTTTAGTGACGAGTGTGTGGGTTTAGTGTGGGGGTTTAGTGATGAATGTGTTGGTTTAGTGAGGTGATTTATTGATGAGTGTTGGGGTTTATTCAGGGGGTTTAGTGATGAGTGTGGGGGTTCATTGAGGCCGTTTAGTGTGATTGTGGGGGTTAATTCAGGGCGTTTAGTGCTGAGTGTGGAGGTTTATTGAGGGGGTTTTGTGATGACTGTGTGGGATAATTGAGGGTGTTTAGTGAGGAGTGTGTGGGTTTAGTGAGGGGGTTTAGTGATGAGGGTGGGGGTTTAGTGAGGGGGTTTAGTGATGAGTGTAGAGGTTTAGTGAGGGGATATAGTGGTGAGTGTGGGGGTTTATTAAGGGGGTTTAGAGCTGTGTGTGTTGGTTTAGTGAGGGGGTTTAGTGATGAATGTGGGGGTTTATGGAGGGTGTTTAGTGATGAGTGTTGGGGTTTATTTAGGGGGTTTAGAGCTGAGTGTGTGGGTTTAGTGAGGGGTTAATATGCTGAGTGTGGGGGTTTAGTGAAGAGTGTGTGGGTTTATTGAGGGGTTTTTGTGATGGGTGTGGGGTTTAGTGAGGGGGTTTAGTGATGAGTGTGTGGGTTTATTGAGGGGGTTTTGTGATGAGTGTGGGGGTTCATTGAGGGGGTTCAGAGCTGAGTGTGGAGGTGTATTGAGGGGTTATAGTGCTGAGTGTGGAGGTTTATTGAGGAGGTTTAGAGCTGAGTGTGTGGGTTTAGTGAGGGTTTATAGTGCTGAGTGTGGGGGTTTAGTGAAGAGTGTTTGGGTTTATTGAGGGGGTTTTCTGATGAGTGTGTGGGTTTAGTGAGGGGGTTTAGTGATGATTGTGTGGGTTTACTGAGGGGGTTTAGTGATGAGTGTGGGGCTTTAGTGAGGGGGTTTTTAGATGAGTGTGGGGTGCATTGAGGGGCTTTAGAGAAGAGTGTGGAGGTTTATTGAGGGGTTTCAGAGCTGAGTGTGGAGGTTTATTGAGGGGTTATAGTGCTGATTGTGGGTGTTTATTGAGGGGGTTTTGAGCTGAGTCTGGGGGCTTATTCAGGGGGTATGGTGATGAGTGTTGGGGTTTAGTGAGGGGGTTTAGTGATGAGCACGCGGGTTTAGTGAGGGGTTATAGTGATGAGTGTTGGGGTTTATTGAGGGGGTTTACGACTGAGTGTGGGGGTTTAGTGAGGGGATATAGTGCTGAGTGTGGGGGTTTAGTAATGAGTGTGGGGGTTTATTGAGGGGGTTTAGTCATGAGTGTGTAGGTTTAGTGAGGGGGTTTAGTGATGAGTGTGTGGGTTTAGTGAGGGGGTTTACTGATGAGTGTGGGTGTTTAGTGAGGGGATTTATTGATGAGTGTGGAGCTTTAGTGAGGGGGTTTAGTGATGAGTTTGGGGGTTCATTGGGGGGGTTTAGAGCTGAGTGTGGAGGTTTATTGAGGGGTTATAGTGGTGTCTGTGGGGGTTTATTAAGGGGGTTTAGAGCTGATTGTGTGGGTTTAGTGAGGGGGTTTAGTGATGAGTGTAGAGGTTTAGTGAGGGGATATAGTGGTGAGTGTGGGGGTTTATTAAGGGGGTTTAGAGCTGTGTGTGTTGGTTTAGTGAGGGGGTTTAGTGATGAATGTGTGGGTTTAGTGAGGGGTTATAGTGCTGAGTGTGGGGGTTTAGTGAAGAGTGTGGGGGTTTATTGAGGTGGTTTTGTGATGAGTGTGTGGGTTTAGTGAGGGGGTTTAGTGATGAGTGTGTGGGTTTAGTGAGGGGGTTTGGTGATGAGTGTTTGGGTTTAGTGAAGGGCTTTAGTGATGAGTGGTGGGGTTTAGTGAGGAGGTTTCGTGATGAGTGTGGGGTTCATTGAGGGGTTTTAGAGCTGAGTGTGGAGGTTTATTGAGGGGGTTCAGAGCTGAGTGTGGAAGTTTATTGAGGGTTTATAGTGCTGAGTCTGGGTTTTTATTGAGGGGGTTTAGAGCTGAGTCTGGGGGCTTATTCAAGGGGTTTAGTGATGAGTGTTGGGTTTTATTGAGGGGGTTTAGAGCTGAGTGTGTGGGTTTAGTGAGGGGTTATAGTGCTGAGTGTGGGGGTTTTGTGAAGAGTGTGGGGGTTTATTGAGGGGGTTTTGTGATGAGTGGGTGGGTTTAGTGAGGGGGTTTAGTGATGAGTGTGTGGGTTTAGTGAGGGGCTTTAGTGATGAGTGTGGGGGTTTAGTGAGGGGGTTTCGTGATGAGTGTGTGGGTTTAGTGAGGGGTTTAGTGATGAGTGTGTGGGTTCATTGAGGGGGTTTAGATCTGAGTGTGGAGATTTATTGAGGGGGTTTAGAGCTGAGTGTGTGGGTTTAGTGAGGGGTTATAGTGCTGAGTGAGGGGGTTTAGTGAAGAGTGTGGGGGTTCATTGAAGGTGTTCAGAGCTGAGTGTGGAGGTGTATTGAGGGGTTATAGTGCTGAGTGTGGTGGTTTAATAAGGGGGTTTAGAGCTGAGTGTGTGGGTTTAGTGAGGGGCTTTAGTGACGAGTGTGTGGGTTTAGTGAGGGGGTTTAGTGATGAGTGTGGGGGTTTATGGAGGGGGTTCAGAGCTGCATCTGGGGTTTATTGAGGGGTTATAGTGCTGAGTGTGTGAGATTAGTGAGGGGCTTTAGTGATGAGTGTGTGGGTTTAGTGATGAATGTGTGGGTTTAGTGAGGGTGTTTATTGATGAGTGTTGGGGTTTATTCAGGGGGTTTAGTGCTGAGTGTGGGGCTTAAGTGAAGGGTTTTAGTGATGAGTGTGGGGGTTCATTGAGGCCGTTTAGTGCTGAGTGTGGGGGTTAATTCAGGGCGTTTAGAGCTGAGTGTGGAGGTTTATTGAGGGGGTTTAGAACTGAGTGTGGAGGTTTATTGAGGGGGTTTAGAGCTTAGTGTGGGTGTTTAGTGAGGGTGTTTAGTGATGAGTGTGGGGGTTTATTGAGGTGGTTTAGAGCTGAGTCTGGGGGCTTATTCAGGGGGTTTAGTGATGAGTGTGGGGGTTTATTGAGGGGGTTGTGTGATGACTGTGTGGGGTAATTGAGGGTGTTTAGTGAGGAGTGTGTGGGTTTAGTGATGAGTGTGGGGGTTTAGTGAGGGGATTTAGTGATGAGTGTGGAGGTTTAGTGAGGGGGTTTAGTGATGAGTGTGGGGGTTCTTTGGGGGTGTTTAGAGCTGAGTGTGGAGGTTTAGTGAGGGGGTTTAGAGCTGAGTGTGGAGGTTTATTAAGGGGGTTTAGAGCTGAGTGTGTGGGTTTAGTGAGGGGGTTTAGTGAGGGGGTTTAGTGATGAATGTGGGGGTTTATGGAGGGTGATTAGTGATGAGTGTTGGGGTTTATTGAGGGGGTTTAGAGCTGAGTGTGTGGGTTTAGTGAGGGGTTAATATGCTGAGTGTGGGGGTTTAGTGAAGAGTGTGGGGGTTTATTGAGGGGGTTTTGTGATGAGTGTGTGGGTTTAGTGAGGGGGTTTAGTGATGAGTGTGTGGGTTTAGTGAGGGGGTTTAGTGATGAGTGTGTGGGTTTAGTGAGGGGGTTTAGTGATGAGTGTGTGGGTTTAGTGAGGGGGTTTAGTGATGAGTGTGTGGGTTTAGTGAGCGGGTTTAGTGAAGAGTGTGGTGTTCATTGAGGGGGTTTAGAGATGATTGTGGAGGTTTATTGAGGGGGTTCAGAGCTGAGTGTGGAGGTTTATTGAGGGGTTATAGTGCTGATTGTGGGTGTTTATTGAGGGGGTTTAGAGCTGAGTCTGGAGGCTTATTCAGGGGGTTTAGTGATGTGTGTTGGGGTTTAGTGAGGGGGTTTAGTGATGAGCACGCGGGTTAAGTGAGGGGTTATAATGATGAGTGTTGGGGTTTATTGAGGGGGTTTACAACTGAGTGTGGGGGTTTAGTGAGGGGATATAGTGCTGAGTGTGGGGGTTTAGTAATGAGTGTGTGGGTTTATTGAGGGGGTTTTGTGATGAGTGTGTTGTTTTATTGAGGGGGTCTGGTGATGAGTGTGTGGGTTTAGTGAGGGGGTTTAGTGATGAGTGTGTGGGTTTAGTGAGGGGGTTTAGTGATGAGTGTGGAGGTTTAGTGAGGGGCTTTAGAGCTGAGTGTGGAGGTTTATTGAGCGGTTATAGTGGTGAGTGTGGGGGTTTATTAAGGGGGTTTAGTGATGATTGTGTGGGTTTAGTGAGGGGGTTTAGTGATGAATGTGGGGGTTTATGGAGGGTGTTTAGTGATCAGTGTTGGGGTTTATTGAGGGGGTTTAGAGCTGAGTGTGTGGGTTTAGAGAAGAGTGTGGGGGTTTATTGAGGGGCTTTAGTGATGAGTGTGGGGGTTTAGTGAGGGGTTTAGTGATGAGTGTGGGGTTCATTGAGGGGGTTTAGAGGTGAGTGTGGAGGTTTATTGAGGGGGTTCAGAACTGAGTGTGGAGGCTTATTGAGGGGTTATAGTGCTGAGTGTGGGGCTTTATTAACGGGGTTTAGAGCTGAGTGTGGAGGTTTATTGAGGATGTTTAGAGCTGAGTGTGTGGGTTTAGTGAAGAGTGTTTGGGTTTATTGAGGGGGTTTTCTGATGAGTGTGTGGGCTTATTGAGTGGGTTTAGTGATGAGTGTGTGGGTTTAGTGAGGGGGTTTAGTGATGATTGTGTGGCTTTACTGAGGGGGTTTACTGATGAGTGTGGGGGTTTAGTGAGGGGTTTTAGTGATGAGTGTGTGGGTTTAGTGAGGGGGTTTAGTGATGAGTGTAGAGGTTTATTGAGGGGGTTTAGTGATGAGTGTGTGGGTTTAGTGAGGGGTTTATTGATGAGTGTGGGGGTTTAGAGCTGAGTGTGGAGTTTTATTGAGGGGTTTCAGAGCTGAGTGTGGAGGTTTATTGAGCGGTTATAGTGCTGAGTGTGTTGGTTTATTAAGGGGGTTAAGAGCTGAGTGTGTGGGATTAGTGAGGGGGTTTAGTGATGAGTGTGGGGTTTAGTGAGGGGGTTTAGTGATGAGTGTGTGGGTTTAGTGAGGGGGTTTAGTGAAGAGTGTGGGGTTCATTGAGGGGGTTTAGAGATGAGAGTAGAGGTTTATTGAGGGGGTTCAGAGCTGAGTGTGGAGGTTTATTGAGGGGTTATAGTTCTGAGTGTGGGCGTTTATTGAGGGGGCTTAGAGCTGAGTCTGGGGGCTTATTCAAAGGGTTTAGTGATGAGTGTTGGGGTTTAGTGAGGGGGTTTAGTGATGAGCACGCATGTTTAGTGAGGGGATATAGTGCTGAGTGTGGGGGTTTAGTGATGAGTGTGGGGGTTTATTGAGGGGGTTTAGTGATGAGTGTTTGGGTTCATTGGGGGGGTTTAGAGCTGAGTGTGGATGTTAGTGAGGGGGTTTAGAGCTGAGTGTGGAGGTTTATTGAGGGGTTATAGTGGTGAGTGTGGGGGTTTATTAAGGGGGTTTAGAGCTGAGTGTGTGGGTTTAGTGAGGGCGCTTAGTGATGAGTGTGTGGGTTTAGTGAGGGGTTATAGTGCTGAGTGTGGAGGTTTAGAGAAGAGTGTGTGGGTTTAGTGAGGGGGTTTAGTGATGAGTGTGTGGGTTTAGTGAGGGGCTTTAGTGATGAGTGTGGGAGTTTAGTGAGGGGGTTTAGTGATGAGTGTGTGGGTTTAGTGAGGGGCTTTAGTGATGAGTGTGGGAGTTTAGTGAGGGGGTTTAGTGATGAGTGTGTGGGTTTATTGAGGGGGTTTAGTGATGAGTGTGTGGGTTTACTTAGGGGGTTTAGTGAGGAGTGTGTGGGTTTAGTGAGGGGTTTAGTGATGAGTTTGGGGGTTTAGTGAAGAGTGTTTGGGTTTATTGAGGGGGTTTTCTGATGAGTGTTTGGGTTTATTGAGGGGGTTTAGTGATGAGTGTGTGGGTTTACTGAGGGAGTTTAGTGATGAGTGTGTCGGTTTAGTGAGGGGTTTAGTGATGAGTGTGGTGGTTCATTGAGGGGGTTTAGAGCTGAGTGTGGAGTTTTATTGAGGGGGTTTCAGAGCTGAGTGTGGAGGTTTATTGAACGGTTATAGTGCTGAGTGTGCTGGTTTATTAAGGGGGTTTAGAGCTGAGTGTGTGGGTTTAGTGAGGGGGTTTAGTGATGAGTGTGGAGGTTTATTGAGGGGGTTCAGAGCTGAGTGTGGAGGTTTATTGAGAGGTTATAGTGCTGAGTGTGGGTGTTTATTGAGGGGGTTTAGAGCTGAGTCTGGGGGCTTATTCAGGGGGTTTAGTGATGAGTGTTGGGGTTTAGTGAGGGGGTTTAGTGATGAGCACGCGGGTTTAGTGAGGGGTTATAGTGATGAGTGTTGGGGTTTATTGAGGGGGTTTTGTGATGAGTATGTTGTTTTATTGAGGGGGTCTAGTGATGAGTGTGTGGGTTTAGTGAGGGGGTTTAGTGGTGAGTGTGTGGGTTTAGTGAGGGGGTCTAGTGATGAGTGTGGGGGTTTAGTGAGGGGGTTTAGTAATGAGTGTGGAGGTTTAGTGAGGGGGTTTAGTGATGAGTGTGGGGGTTTAGTGAGGGGGTTTAGTGATGAGTGTGGAGGTTTAGTGAGGGGTTTAGTGATGAGTGTGGGGGTTCATTTGGGGTGTTTAGAGCTGAGTGTGGAGGTTTAGTGAGGGGGTTTAGAGCTGAGTGTGGAGGTTTATTGAGGGGTTATAGAGGTGAGTGTGGGAGTTTATTAAGGGGGTTTAGAGCTGAGTGTGTGGGTTTAGTGAGGGTGTTTAGTGATGAGTGTGTGGGTTTAGTGAGGGGGTTTAGTGATGAGTGTGTGGGTTTAGTGAGGGGGTTTATGGAGGGTGTTTAGTGATGAGTGTTGGGGTTTATTGAGGGGGTTTAGAGTTGAGTGTGTGGGTTTGGTGAGGGTTTATAGTGCTGAGTGTGGGGGTTTAGAGAAGAGTGTGGGGGTTTATTGAGGGGGTTTTGTGATGAGTGTGTGTGTTTACTGAGGGGTTTAGTGATGAGTGTGGGGTTCATTGAGGGGTTTAGATGTGAGTGTGGAGGTTTATTGAGGGGGTTCAGAACTGAGTGTGGAGGCTTATTGAGGGGTTATAGTGCTGAGTGTGGTGGCTTATTAACGGGGTTTAGAGCTGAGTGCGGAGGTTTACTGAGGAGGTTTAGAGCTGAGTGTGTGGGTTTAGTGAAGTGTGTTTGGGTTTATTGAGGGGGTTTTCTGATGAGTGTGTGGGTTTATTGAGGGGGTTTAGTGATGAGTGTGGGTTTAGTGAGGGGGTTTAGTGATGAGTGTGTGGGTTTAGTGAGGGGGTTTAGTGATGAGTGTGTGGGCTTAGTGAGGGGTTTAGTGATGAGTGTGGGGTTCATTGAGGGGGTTTAGAGATGAGTGTGCAGGTTTATTGAGGGGGTTCAGAGCTGAGTGTGGAGGTTTATTGAGGGGTTATAGTGCTGAGTCTGGGTGTTTATTGAGTGGGTTTAGAGCTGAGTCTGGGGACTTATTCAGGGGGTTTAGTGATGAGTGTTGGGGTTTAGTGAGGGGTTATAGTGATGAGTTTTGGGGTTTATTGAGGGCGTTTACAACTGAGTGTGTGGGTTTAGTGAGGGGGTTTAGTGATGAGTGTGTGGGTTCAGTGAGGGGGTTTAGTGATGAGTGTGTGGGTTTAGTGAGGGGGTTTAGTGATGATTGTGGAGGTTTAGTGAGGGGATTTAGTGATGAGTGTGGGGGTTCATTGGGGGGGTTTAGAGATGAGTGTGGAGGTTTAGTGAGGGGCTTTAGAGCTGAGTGTGGAGGTTTATTGAGGGGTTATAGTGGTGAGTGTGGGGGTTTATTAAGTGGGGTTTAGTGATGAGTGTGTGGGTTTAGTGAGGGGGTTTAGTGATGATTGTGTGGGTTTAGTGAGGGGGTTTAGTGATGAATGTGGGGGTTTATGGAGGGTGTTTAGTGATCAGTGTTGGGGTTTATTGAGGGGGTTTAGAGCTGAGTGTGTGGGTTTAGAGAAGAGTGTGGGGGTTTATTGAGGGCTTTAGTGATGAGTGTGGGGGTTTAGTGAGGGGTTTAGTGATGAGTGTGGGGTTCATTGAGGGGGTTTAGAGGTGAGTGTGGAGGTTTATTGAGGGGGTTCAGAACTGAGTGTGGAGGCTTATTGAGGGGTTATAGTGCTGAGTGTGGGTGTTTATTAACGAGGTTTAGAGCAGAGTGCGGAGGTTTATTGAGGAGGTTTAGAGCTGAGTGTGTGGGTTTAGTGAAGAGTGTTTGGGTTTATTGAGGGGGTTTTCTGATGAGTGTGTGGGTTTATTGAGTGGGGTTAGTGATGAGTGTGTGGGTTTAGTGAGGGGGTTTAGTGATGATTCAGTGGCTTTACTGAGGGGGTTTAGTGATGAGTGTGGGGGTTTCGTGAGGGGGTTTAGTGATGAGTGTGTGGGTTTAGTGAGGGGGTTTAGTGATGAGTGTGGGGGTTTAGTGAGGGGGTTTAGTGATGAGTGTGTGGGTTTAGTGAGGGGTTTATTGATGAGTGTGGGGGTTCATTGAGGGGGTTTAGAGCTGAGTGTGGAGTTTTATTGAGGGTTTTCTGAGCTGAATGTGGAGGTTTATTGAGCGGTTATAGTGCTGAGTGTGTTGGTTTATTGAGGGGGCTTAGAGCTGAGTCTGGGGGCTTATTCAGGGGGTTTAGTGATGAGTGTTGGGGTTTAGTGAGGGGATTTAGTGATGAGCACGCATGTTTAGTGAGGGGATATAGTGCTGAGTGTGGGGGTTTAGTGATGAGTGTGGGGGTTTATTGAGGGGGTTTAGTGATGAGTGTCTGGGTTCATTGGGGGGGTTTAGATGTGAGTGTGGAGATTTATTGAGGAGGTTTAGAACTGAGTGTGTGCGTTTAGTGAGGGGTTATAGTGCTGAGTGTGGGGGTTTAGTGAAGAGTGTTTGGGTTTATTTAGGGGGTTTTCTGATGAGTGTTTGGGTTTATTGAGGGGGTTTAATGATGAGTGTGTGGGTTTACTGAGGGAGTTTAGTGATGAATGTGTCAGTTTAGTGAGGGGTTTAGTGATGAGTGTGGGGGTTCATTGAGGGGGTTTAGAGCTGAGTGTGGGGGTTCATTGAGGGGGTTTAGAGCTGAGTGTGGAGTTTTATTGAGGGGTTTCAGAGCTGAGTGTGGAGGTTTATTGAGCGGTTATAGTGCTGAGTGTGCTGGTTTATTAAGGGGGTTTAGAGCTGAGTGTGTGGGTTTAGTGAGGGGTTATAGTGCTGAGTGTGGGTGTTTATTGAGGGGGTTTAAAGCTGAGTCTGGGGGCTTATTCAGGGGGTTTAGTGATGAGTGTTGGGGTTTAGTGAGGGGGTTTAGTGATGAGCACGCGGGTATAGTGAGGGGTTATAGTGATGAGTGTTGGGGTTTATTGAGGGGGTTTACAACTGAGTGTGGGGGTTTAGTGAGGGGCTTTAGTGATGAGTGTGGGGGTTTAGTGATGAGTGTGGGGGTTTATTGAGGGGGTTTTGTGATGAGTGTGTTGGTTTATTGAGGGGGTCTAGTGATGAGTGTGTGGGTTTAGTGAGGGGGTTTAGTGATGAGTGTGTGGGTTTAGTGAGGGGGTTTAGTGATGAGTGTGGGGGTTTATTGAGGGAGTTTAGTAATGAGTGTGGAGGTTTAGTGAGGGGGTTTAGTGATGAGTGTGGGGGTTTAGTGAGGGGGTTTAGTGATGAGTGTGGAGGTTTAGTGAGGGGTTTAGTGATGAGTGTGGGGGTTCATTTGGGGGGTTTAGAGCTGAGTGTGGAGGTTTAGTGAGGGGGTTTAGAGCTGAGTGCGGAGGTTTATTGAGGGGTTATAGAGGTGAGTGTGGGGGTTTATTAAGGGGGTTTAGAGCTGAGTGTGTGGGTTTAGTGAGGGTGTTTAGTGATGAGTGTGTGGGTTTAGTGAGGGGGTTTAATGATGAGTGTGTGGGTTTAGTGAGGGGGTTTATGGAGGGTGTTTAGTGATGAGTGTTGGAGTTTATTGAGGGGGTTTAGAGTTGAGTGTGTGGGTTTGGTGAGGGTTTATAGTGCTGAGTGTGGGGGTTTAGAGAAGAGTGTGGGGGTTTATTGAGGGGGTTTTGTGATGAGTGTGTGGGTTTACTGAGGGGTTTAGTGATGAGTGTGGGGTTCTTTGAGGGGGTTTAGATGTGAGTGTGGAGGTTTATTGAGGGGGTTCAGAACTGAGTGTGGAGGCTTATTGAGGGGTAATAGTGCTTAGTGTGGTGGTTTATTAACGGGGTTTAGAGCTGAGTGCGGAGGTTTACTGAGGAGGTTTAGAGCTGAGTGTGTGGGTTTAGTGAAGAGTGTTTAGGTTTATTGAGGGGGTTTTCTGATGAGTGTGTGGGTTTATTGAGGGGGTTTAGTGATAAGTGTGGGGGTTTAGTGAGGGGGTTTAGTGATGAGTGTGTGGGTTTAGTGAGGGGTTTAGTGATGAATGTGGGGTTCATTGAGGGGGTTTAGAGATGAGTGTGGAGGTTTATTGAGGGGGTTCATAGCTGAGTGTGGAGGTTTATTGAGGGGTTGTAGTGCTGAGTGTGGGTGTTTATTGAGGGGGTTTTGAGCTGAGTCTGGGGGCTTATTCAGGGGGTTTAGTGATGAGTGTTGGGGTTTAGTGAGAGGTTATAGTGATGAGTTTTGGGGTTTATTGAGCGGGTTTACAACTGAGTATGGGGGTTTAGTGAGGGGTTATAGTGCTGACTGTGGGGGTTTAGTGAACAGTGTTTGGTTTTATTCAGGGGGTTTTCTGATGAGTGTTTGGGTTTATTGAGGGGGTTTAGTGATGAGTTTGTGGGTTTATTGAGGGAGATTAGTGATAATTGTGTGGGTTTACTGAGGGGGTTTAGTGATGAGTGTGGGGATTTAGTGAGGGGTTTAGTGATGAGTGTGGGGGTTCATTGAGGGGTTTCAGAGCTGAGTGTGGAGGTTTATTGAGCGGTTATAGTGCTGAGTGCGCTGGTTTATTAAGGGGGTTTAGAGCTGAGTGTGTGCGTTTAGTGAGGGGGTTTATTGAAGAGTTTGGGGTTCATTGACGGGGTTTAGAGAGGAGTGTGGAGGTTTATTGAGGGGTTATAGTGCTGAGTGTGGGTGTTTATTGAGGGGGTTTTGTGATGAGTGTGTTGGTTTATTGAGAGGGTTTTGTGATGAGTGTGTTGGTTTAGTGAGGGGGTTTAGTGATGAGTGTTGGGGTTTAGTGAGGGGGTTTAGTGATGAGTGTGGGGGTTCATTGGGGGGGTTTAGAGCTGAGTGTGGAGGTTTAGTGAGGGGGTTTAGTGATGAGTGTGGGGGTTCATTGAGGGGGTTTAGAGCTGAGTGTGCAGGTTTATTGAGGGGTTATAGTGGTGAGTGTGGGGGTTTATTAAGGGTGTTTAGAGCTGAGCGTGTGGGTTTAGTGAAGGTGTTTAGTGATGAGTGTGTGGGTTTAGTGAGGGGATTTAGTGAGGGGGTTTAGTGATGAATGTGGGGGTTTATGGAGGGTGTTTAGTGATGAGTGTTGGGGTTATTGAGGGGGTTTAGATCTGAGTTTGTGGGTTTAGTGAGGGGTTATAGAGCTGAGTGTGGGGATATAGAGAAGAGTGTGGGGGTTTATTGAGGGGGTTTAGTGATGAGTGTTTGGGTTCATTGGGGGGGTTTAGATGTGAGTCTGGAGGTTTATTGAGGAGGTTTAGAACTGAGTGTGTGCGTTTAGTGAGGGGTTATAGTGCTGAGTGTGGGGGTTTAGTGAAGAGTGTTTGGGTTTATTTAGGGGGTTTTCTGATGAGTGTGTGGGTTTATTGAGGGGGTTTAATGATGAGTGTGTGGGTTTACTGAGGGAGTTTAGTGATGAATGTGTCAGTTTAGTGAGGGGTTTAGTGATGAGTGTGGGGGTTCATTGAGGGGGTTTAGAGCTGAGTGTGGGGGTTCATTGAGGGGGTTTAGAGCTGAGTGTGGAGTTTTATTGAGGGGTTTCTGAGCTGAGTGTGGAGGTTTATTGAGCGGTTATAGTGCTGAGTGTGGTGGTTTATTTAGGGGGTTTAGAGCTGAGTGTGTGGGTTTAGTGAGGGGTTATAGTGCTGAGTGTGGGTGTTTATTGAGGGGGTTTAAAGCTGAGTCTGGGGGCTTATTCAGGGGGTTTAGTGATGAGTGTTGGGGTTTAGTGAGGGGGTTTAGTGATGAGCACGCGGGTATAGTGAGGGGTTATAGTGATGAGTGTTGGGGTTTATTGAGGGGGTTTACAACTGAGTGTGGGGGTTTAGTGAGGGGCTTTAGTGATGAGTGTGGGGGTTTAGTGATGAGTGTGGGGGTTTATTGAGGGGGTTTTGTGATGAGTGTGTTGGTTTATTGAGGGGGTCTAGTGATGAGTGTGTGGGTTTAGTGAGGGGGTTTAGTGATGAGTGTGTGGGTTTAGTGAGGGGGTTTAGTGATGAGTGTGGGGGTTTATTGAGGGAGTTTAGTAATGAGTGTGGAGGTTTAGTGAGGGGGTTTAGTGATGAGTGTGGGGGTTTAGTGAGGGGGTTTAGTGATGAGTGTGGAGGTTTAGTGAGGGGTTTAGTGATGAGTGTGGGGGTTCATTTGGGGGGTTTAGAGCTGAGTGTGGAGGTTTAGTGAGGGGGTTTAGAGCTGAGTGCGGAGGTTTATTGAGGGGTTATAGAGGTGAGTGTGGGGGTTTATTAAGGGGGTTTAGAGCTGAGTGTGTGGGTTTAGTGAGGGTGTTTAGTGATGAGTGTGTGGGTTTAGTGAGGGGGTTTAATGATGAGTGTGTGGGTTTAGTGAGGGGGTTTATGGAGGGTGTTTAGTGATGAGTGTTGGAGTTTATTGAGGGGGTTTAGAGTTGAGTGTGTGGGTTTGGTGAGGGTTTATAGTGCTGAGTGTGGGGGTTTAGAGAAGAGTGTGGGGGTTTATTGAGGGGGTTTTGTGATGAGTGTGTGGGTTTACTGAGGGGTTTAGTGATGAGTGTGGGGTTCTTTGAGGGGGTTTAGATGTGAGTGTGGAGGTTTATTGAGGGGGTTCAGAACTGAGTGTGGAGGCTTATTGAGGGGTAATAGTGCTTAGTGTGGTGGTTTATTAACGGGGTTTAGAGCTGAGTGCGGAGGTTTACTGAGGAGGTTTAGAGCTGAGTGTGTGGGTTTAGTGAAGAGTGTTTAGGTTTATTGAGGGGGTTTTCTGATGAGTGTGTGGGTTTATTGAGGGGGTTTAGTGATAAGTGTGGGGGTTTAGTGAGGGGGTTTAGTGATGAGTGTGTGGGTTTAGTGAGGGGTTTAGTGATGAATGTGGGGTTCATTGAGGGGGTTTAGAGATGAGTGTGGAGGTTTATTGAGGGGGTTCATAGCTGAGTGTGGAGGTTTATTGAGGGGTTGTAGTGCTGAGTGTGGGTGTTTATTGAGGGGGTTTTGAGCTGAGTCTGGGGGCTTATTCAGGGGGTTTAGTGATGAGTGTTGGGGTTTAGTGAGAGGTTATAGTGATGAGTTTTGGGGTTTATTGAGCGGGTTTACAACTGAGTATGGGGGTTTAGTGAGGGGTTATAGTGCTGACTGTGGGGGTTTAGTGAACAGTGTTTGGTTTTATTCAGGGGGTTTTCTGATGAGTGTTTGGGTTTATTGAGGGGTTTAGTGATGAGTTTGTGGGTTTATTGAGGGAGATTAGTGATAATTGTGTGGGTTTACTGAGGGGGTTTAGTGATGAGTGTGGGGATTTAGTGAGGGGTTTAGTGATGAGTGTGGGGGTTCATTGAGGGGTTTCAGAGCTGAGTGTGGAGGTTTATTGAGCGGTTATAGTGCTGAGTGCGCTGGTTTATTAAGGGGGTTTAGAGCTGAGTGTGTGCGTTTAGTGAGGGGGTTTAGTGATGAGTGTGTGGGTTTAGTGAGGGGGTTTATTGAAGAGTTTGGGGTTCATTGACGGGGTTTAGAGAGGAGTGTGGAGGTTTATTGAGGGGTTATAGTGCTGAGTGTGGGTGTTTATTGAGGGGGTTTTGTGATGAGTGTGTTGGTTTATTGAGAGGGTTTTGTGATGAGTGTGTTGGTTTAGTGAGGGGGTTTAGTGATGAGTGTTGGGGTTTAGTGAGGGGGTTTAGTGATGAGTGTGGGGGTTCATTGGGGGGGTTTAGAGCTGAGTGTGGAGGTTTAGTGAGGGGGTTTAGTGATGAGTGTGGGGGTTCATTGAGGGGGTTTAGAGCTGAGTGTGCAGGTTTATTGAGGGGTTATAGTGGTGAGTGTGGGGGTTTATTAAGGGTGTTTAGAGCTGAGCGTGTGGGTTTAGTGAAGGTGTTTAGTGATGAGTGTGTGGGTTTAGTGAGGGGATTTAGTGAGGGGGTTTAGTGATGAATGTGGGGGTTTATGGAGGGTGTTTAGTGATGAGTGTTGGGGTTATTGAGGGGGTTTAGATCTGAGTTTGTGGGTTTAGTGAGGGGTTATAGAGCTGAGTGTGGGGATATAGAGAAGAGTGTGGGGGTTTATTGAGAGGGTTTAGTGATGAGTGTGTGGGTTTAGTGAGGGGTTTAGTGATGAGTGTGGGGTTCATTGAGGGGGTTTAGATGTGAGTGTGGAGGTTTATTGAGGGTGTTCAGAACTGAGTGTGGAGGCTTATTGAGGGGTTATAGTGCTGAGTGTGGGGGTTTATTAACGGGGTTTAGAGCTGAGTGCGGAGATTTATTGAGGGGGTTTAGTGATGAGTGTGGGGGTTTAGTGAGGGGGTTTAGTGATGAGTGTGTGGGTTTAGTGAGAGGGTTTAGTGATGAGTGTGTGGGTTTAGTGAGGGGTTTATTGATGAGTTTGGGGGTTCATTGAGGGGGTTTAGAGCTGAGTGTGGCATTTTATTCAGGTGTTTCAGAGCTGAGTGTGGAGGTTTATTGAGCGGTTATAGTGCTGAGTGTGCTGGTTTATTAAGGGGGTTTAGAGCTGAGTGTGTGGGTTTAGTGAGGGGGTTTAGTGATGAGTGTGTGGGTTTAGTGAGGGGGTTTAGTGAAGAGTGTGGGGTTCATTGAGGGGGTTTAGAGCTGAGTGTGGAGGTTTATTGAGGGGTTATAGTGCTGAGTGTGGGTGTTTATTGAGGGGGTTTAGAGCTGAGTCTGGGGGCTTATTCAGGGGGTTTAGTGATGAGTGTGGGGGTCTAGTGAGGGGGTTTAGTGATGAGTGTGTGGGTTTAGTGAGGGGTTTAGTGATGAGTGTGGGGGTTCATTGAGGGGGTTTAGAGCTGAGTGTGGAGTTTTATTGAGGGGGTTCAGAGCTGAGAGTGGAGGTTTATTGAGGGGTTATAGTGCTGAGTGTGGGTCTTTATTGAGGGGGCTTAGAGCTGAGTCTGGGGGCTTATTCAGGGGGTTTAGTGATGAGTGTTGTTGTTTAGTGAGGGGGTTTAATGATGAGCACACGAGTTTAGTGAGGGGTTATAATGATGAATGTTGGGGTTTATTGAGGGGGTTTACAACTGAATGTGGGGGTTTAGTGAGGGGTTATAGTGCTGAATGTGGGTGTTTAGTGATGAGTGTGGGGGTTTATTGAGGGAATTTTGTGATGAGTGTGTTAGTTTATTGAGGGGGTCTAGTGATGAGTGTGTGGGTTTAGTGAGGGGGTTTAGTGATGAGTGTGGGGGTTTAGTGAGGGGGTTTAGTGCTGAGTGTGGGGGTTCATTGGGGGGGTTTAGAGCTGAGTGTGGAGGTTTATTGAGGGGTTATAGTGGTGAGTGTGCCGGTTTATTAAGGGGGTTTAGAGCTGAGTGTGTGGGTTTATTGAGGGGGTTTAGTGATGAGTGTGTGGGTTTAGTGAGGGGGTTTAGTGATGAGTGTGTGGGTTTTGTGAGGGGGTTTAGTGATGAATCTGGGGGTTTATGGAGGGTGTTTAGTGATGAGTGTTGGGGTTTATTGAGGGGGTTTAGAGCTGAGTTTGTGGGTTTATTGAGGGGTTATAGTGCTGAGTGTGGGGGTTTAGTGAGGGGCTTTAGTGATGAGTGTGGGGGTTTAGTGAGGGGCTTTAGTGATGAGTGTGGGGTTCATTGAGGGGGTTTATGGTGAGTGTGGAGGTTTTTTGAGGGGGTTCAGAACTGAGTGTGGAGGCTTATTGAGGGGTTAAAGTGCTGAGTGTGGGTGTTTATTAACAGGGTTTAGAGCTGATTGCGGAGGTTTATTGAGGAGGTTTAGAGCTGAGTGTGTGGGTTTAGTGAGGGGATATAGTGCTGAGTGTGGGGGTTTAGTGAAGAGTGTGGCGGTTCATTGAGGGGGTTTTGTGATGAGTGTGTGGGTTTAGTGAGGGGGTTTAGTGATGGTTGTGTGGGTTTACTGAGGGGTTTAGTGATGAGTGTGGGTGTTTAGTGAGGGGGTTTAGTGATGAGTGTGGGGGTTCATTGAGGGGGATTAGAGATGAGTGTGGAGGTTTATTGAGGGGGTTCAGAGCTGAGTGTGGAGGTTTATTATGGGGTTCTAGTGCTGAGTGTGGGTGTTTATTGAGGGGGTTTAGAGCTGAGTCTGGGGGCTTATTCAGGGGGTTTAGTGATGTGTCTTGGGTTTTAGTGAGGGGATTTAGTGATGAGTGTTGGGGTTTATTGAGGGGGTTTACAACTCTGTGTGGGGGTTTAGTGATGAGTGTGGGGGTTCATTGGGGGGGTTTAGAGCTGAGTGTGGAGGTTTAGTGAGGGGGTTTAGAGCTGAGTGTGGACGTTAATTGAGGGGTTATAGTGATGAGTGTGGGGGTTTATTAAGGGGGTTTAGAGCTGAGTGTGGAGGTTTATTGAGGGGGTTTAGTGATGAGTGTGGGGGTTTAGTGAGCGGTTTTAGTGATAATTGTGTGGGTTTAGTGAGGGGTTTTAGTGATGAGTGTGGGGGTTCATTGAGGGGGTTTAGAGCTGAGTGTGGAGGTTTATTGAGGGGGTTCCGAGCTGAGTTTGGAGGTTTATTGAGGGGTTATAGTGCTGAGTGTGAGGGTTTATTAAGTGGGTTTAGAGCTGACTGCATGGGTTTCGTGAGGTGCTTTAGTGATGAGTGTGTGTATTAGTGAGGGGGTTTAGTGATGAGGGTTGGGGTTTATGGAGGGGGTTTAGAGCTGCATCTGCGGGTTTATTGAGTGGTTATAGTGCTTAGTGTGAGTTTAGTGAGGGCCTTTAGTGATGAGTGTGTGGGTTTAGTGCTAATTGTTTGGGTTTAGCGAGGGGGTTTAGTGATGAGTGTTGGGGTTTATTCAGGGGTTTTAGTGCTGAGTGTGGGGGTTTAGTGAGGGGTTTAGTGATGAGTGTCGGTGTTTATTGAGTGGGTTTAGAGCTGAGTCTGGGGGCTTATTCAGGGGGTATGGTGATGAGTGTTGGGGTTTATATTCAGGGGGTATGGTGATGAGTGTTGGGGTTTAGTGAGGGTGTTTACTGATGAGTACGCGGGTTTATTGAGGGGTTTTAGTGATGAGTGTTGGGGTTCATTGAGGGGTTTTAGAGCTGAGTGTGGAGGTTTATTGAGGGGGTTCAGAGCTGAGTGTGGAGGTTTACTGAGGGGTTATAGTGCTGAGAGTGGTGGTTTATTGAGGGGGTTTAGAGCTGAGTGTGGAGATTTATTGAGGTTGTTTAGAGCTGTGTGTGTGGGTTTATTGAGGGGGTTTAGTGATGAGTGTGTGGGTTTAGTGAGGGACTTTAGTGAAGAGTGTGGGGGTTTATGGAGGAGGTTTAGAGCTGAGTCTGTGAGTTTATTGAGGGGGTTTAGTGATGAGTGTGTGGGTTTAGTGAGGGGATTTAAAGCTGATTGTGGGGGTTTAGTGAGGGGGTTTAGTGATGAGTGTGGGTGTTTATTGAGGGGGTTTAGAGCTGAGTCTGGGGACTTATTCAGGGGGTTTAGTGATGAGTGTTGGGGTTTAGTCAGGGGTTTAGTGTTGAGTGTGTGGGTTTAATGAGGGGGTTTAGTGATGAGTGTGTGGGTTTAGTGAGGGGTTTAGTGATGAGTGTGGGGGTTCATTGAGGGGGTTTAGAGCTGAGTGTGGAGTTTTATTGAGGGGTTTCAGAGCTGAGTGTGGAGGTTTATTGAGTGGTTATAGTGCTGAGTGTGCTGGTTTATTAAGGGGGTTTAGAGCTGAGTGTGTGGGTTTAGTGAGGAGGTTTAGAGATGAGTGTGGAGGTTTATTGAGGGGGTTCAGAGCTGAGTGTGGAGGTTTATTGAGGGGTTATAGTGCTGAGTGTGGGTGTTTATTGAGGGGGTTTAGAGCTGAGTCTGGGGGCTTATTCAGGGGGTATGGTGATGAGTGTTGGGGTTTAGTGAGGGTGTTTACTGATGAGTACGCGGGTTTATTGAGGGGTTTTAGTGACGAGTGTGGGGGTTCATTGAGGGGTTTTAGAGCTGAGTGTGGAAGTTTATTGAGGGGGTTCAGAGCTGAGTGTGGAGGTTTACTGAGGGGTTATAGTGCTGAGAGTGGTGGTTTATTGAGGGGGTTTAGAGCTGAGTGTGGAGATTTATTGAGGTTGTTTAGAGCTGTGTGTGTGGGTTTATTGAGGGGGTTTAGTGATGAGTGTTTGGGTTTAGTGAGGGGCTTTAGTGAAGAGTGTGGGGGTTTATGGAGGAGGTTTAGAGCTGAGTCTGGGAGTTTATTGAGGGGGTTTAGTGATGAGTGTGTGGGTTTAGTGAGGGGATTTAAAGCTGATTGTGGGGGTTTAGTGAGGGGGTTTAGTGATGAGTGTGGTTCTTTATTGAGGGGGTTTAGAGCTGAGTCTGGGGTCTTATTCAGGGGGTTTAGTGATGAGTGTTGGGGTTTAGTCAGGGGTTTAGTGTTGAATGTGTGGGTTTAGTGAGGGGGTTTAGTGATGAGTGTGTGGGTTTAGTGAGGGGGTTTAGTGATGAGTGTGGGTGTTTAGTGAGGGGGTTTAGTGATGAGTGTGGAGGTTTAGTGAGGGGGTTTAGTGATGAGTGTGGGGGTTCATTGAGGGGGTTTAGAGCTGCGTGTGTGGGTTTAGTGAGGGGGTTTAATGATGAGTGTGTGCGTTTAGTGAGGGGGTTTAGTGATGAGTGTGTGGGTTTATTGAGGGTGTTTAGTGATGAGCGTGTGGGTTTAGTGAGGGGGTTTAGTGAAGATTGTGTGGGTTTATGGAGGGGGTTTAGAGCTGAGTCTGGGGGTTTATTGAAGGGTTATAGTGTTGAGTGTGTGAGTTTAGTGAGGGGGTTTAGTGATGCGTGTGTGGGTTAATGAGGGGGTTTAGAGCTGAGTGTGGGGGTTTAGTGAGGGGGTTTAGAGCTGAGTCTGGGGCTTATTCAGGGGATTTAGTGATGAGTGTTGGGCTCAGTGAGGGGGTTTAGTGATGAGTACGCGGGTTTAGTGAGGGATTTTAGTTACGAGTGTTGGGGTTTATTGATGTGGTTTACAACTGATTGTGGGGGTTTAGTGATGAGTGTGTGGGTTTTGTGAGGGGGTTTAGTGATGAGTGTGGGGGTTCATTGAGGGTGTTTAGAGCTGAGTGTGGAGGTTTATTGAGGGGTTATAGTGGTGATTGTGGAGGTTTATTAAGGGGGTTTAGAGCTGAGTGTGTGGGTTTAGTGAGGGGGTTTAGTGATGAGTGTGTGGGTTTAGTGAGGGCGTTTAGTGATGAACGTGGGGGTTTATGGAGGGTGTTTAGTGATGTGTGCTGGGGTTTATTGAGGGGGTTTAGAGCTGAGTGTGTGGGTTTAGTGCGGGATTTCGTGATGAGTTTGGGGGTTCATTGAGGGGGTTCAGA
Source organism: Carcharodon carcharias (assembly GCF_017639515.1). NCBI lineage: Eukaryota > Metazoa > Chordata > Chondrichthyes > Lamniformes > Lamnidae > Carcharodon > Carcharodon carcharias. The sequence continues at coordinate 2,284,644 of NC_054484.1, read as the reverse complement.
GCTGAGTTTGGAGGTTTATTGAGGGTTTATAGTGCTGAGTGTGGGGGTTTATTAAGGGGATTTAGAGCTGAGTGTGGAGGTTTATTGAGGGGCTTTAGTGATGAGTGTGTGGGTTTACTGAGGGGGTTTAGTGATGAGTGTGGGGGGTTCATTGATGGGTTTTCGAGCTGAGTGTGGAGGTTTATTGAGGGGGTTTAGAGCTGAGTGTGGAGGTTTATTGAGGGGTTTAGTGATGATTGTGGGGCTTTATTCAGGGGGTTTAGTGATGAATGTGTGTTTTATTGAGGGGGTTTAGTGATGAGTGTGTGGGTTTAGTGAAGGGGTTTAGTGATGAGTGTGTGGGTTTAGTGAGGGGGTTTAGCGATGAGTGTAGGGGTTTATAGAGAGAGTTTAGCTATGAGCCAACCTGTCAACAGCCACTTAAGGCATTTAAAAAAGTAATTAAGCTAATTAAAGGTTAAGGTAATTAAACCTTAAGGTTGGCTCAGGTGAGGCGGCCTTTAGAAAAAGCATGAAACCTCTTCCATGGGCAGGATGAAGTTTCGTGAGGGATTTAAAATGTTTATGAAATGTTGCAATGAAAGAAGTGACATGTCCCAGATCACGTGACAGTGTCACATGAGGGGACATGTCAGGAATTTGTTTTCCACACTCCCAGTGATCTCCCCTAGGCAGCAATTTGCCCCAGGGAGATGAATGCTCTTTCATGCACATGCCTGCAAAAGCGCACTCGCGGCTCTGGGAATCCCCTGCCTGCACAGGGAGCCCTCAGCGCTTCCGAGTGGACGTTACGCTGGGCATGAAATGGCAACGCACCCCCAAGTGGGGGCGCCGATCAGGAACCCGCCCGCCCGCTCATGATGATAATCATGAAACCAATGACGATTGTTATAAAACTAATCTCCTCTAGGGAAGGAAACCTGCCATCCTTACCTAGTCTGGCCTAACGTGACTCCAGACCCACAGCAATGTGGTTGACTTTTAAATGCCCTCTGAACAAGGGCAATTAGGGATGAGCAATAAATGCTGGCCCAGCCAGAGATGACCACATCCCATGAACAAATATTTAAAAATTGCCAGCAGCTCTCAGCAGGTGGCCTTTGATCCTGAGGGAAGACGAGCTTGAGTGGAACAGAATTGCTTTCTTGAAAAGAGATAACATGGGGCTCTCTCTGGCTCTCCAGCCAGCAGCTGAGAACCCCCCTCCCCAGCCTCCATCATCTCCACAAAGGTCAGCCCATGGTCCATGGAATGTTGAACACAGCCATTGCTTTAGTCACCCTCTGTAGCATCCACACCTGCTTCACTCTCAGTGATAGGCAGGTCAGCCATGACCAATCCAATCTGTATGGCCTCTTCCACCATTGTGCTACCATAGTGAAGAAAGGCTCTCCACCTCTCGTGGGTTGATGCTATCTGGCATTCTGAGCATGCTTCTCCTGCAAGAATAAACATATGCAGTGTCATTCATGTCTCAGGGCCCATCTGTGCTGGTTACTCTGAGACGCTGTAAATATTCAGCACTGCGCCATTGGGATGGCTTGGCAATGTGACTATTCAATCATCTCAATGCAGTATTCACCCGTCACTGACCATGGACATCATGTTTTTTAAAAATCCATTTACAGCATGTGGGCTTCGCTGGCCAGACCAGCATTTATTGCCCATCCCTAATTGCCCTTGAGAAGGTGGTGGCGAGCTGCCTTCTTGAATCGCTGCAGTCCATGTGGTGTAGGTACACAATGATGTTAAGAAGGGAGTTCTAGGTTTTTGATCCCGTGACAGTGAAGGAACGGTGATACGTTTCCAAGTCAGGATGGTGAGTGACTTGGAGGAGAACTTGCAGGTGGTGGTGTTCTCATCTATCTGCTGCCTCATACACTTACAGACATTTACAACATAGAAGGAGGCCATTTGGCCCATCATGTCCATACTGATCAACAAAGATTTGACTGCACTAATCCCATTTTCCGGCACTTGGCCAATAGCCCTGGAGGCTATGGCAATACAAGTGAATATCTAAATACTTCTTAAATGTTAAAAGGGTTTCTGCCTCTACCACGCTTTCAGGCAGTGAGTTCCAAATTCCCACCACCCCCTGGGTAAAAAAATTCTTCCTCAAATCCCCTCTAAACCTCCTGCCCCCTTACCTTAAATCTTTGCCCCCTGGTTATTGATCCCTCCACCAAAGGGAAAAGTTCCTTCCTGTCTACCCTATCGATGCCTCTCATATGCCTCAATCATGTTCCCTCTCAAACTCCTCTACTCCAGGGAAAATAACCCCAGTCTATCCAATCTCTCCTCATAACTAAAACTCTCCAGCCCAGGCAACATCCTGGTAAATCTCCTCCGCTCTCTCTCTAGTGCAATCACATCCTTCCAACAATGCAGATTCCAGAACTGCATGCAATACTCTAGCTGTGGCCTAACCAGTGTTTTATACAGTTCCAGCTTACCCTCCCTGTTCTTATATTCTATAAGCTAAATTTTTTGTTAGGTGGGCAGGCGGACCTTAAGTTGTCACGGGCAGACGCAGATCCAATCGCCGGCTGTGCCACCATTTTGCGCGGGTGGGCCAATTAAGCTGTCGTCTCTGCGGGCTCCTCTCAGGGCGTGATCCGGATGAGAGCAGCAGCTTCTCTGCCCCTCTGCCAGTCACCGTTGCATCCATTGAGGCTGCGACAACTGGGGAGGTGCCAGTGGAACTGGCCGCTCCCTCCCAGGTGGGGCCAGCACAGGCTCCATGGGCCGGAGGACACCCGCCAAGGTCATCGAGGCCAACAGGACAGAACGATGGGGCGGCACCAAGATGTAGCACCCGGAAACGTAAGCATAAGGCACGATAGGCACTCCATGGGTTTGTCACTGGTGATTTTGTGTTGGCCCGAGATTAGGGAATTATTTGTTTATGGTTGAAAAATATTTTGCTTTCATTCTGTGTGACCTTATGGTGGTGAAAATTAAATCCACGTTTGTTACCATGGCTGAGGGTGGCTCCTTTGTTCTGCATTTGTATGTCTCACAGACCCTTGAGTGTTTGAGTGGACATTGATGTTCCTGTTCTAAGCCCTTAGTTGCAGCTGATGAGGTGGAAAATGTAACACTTAGTGCCGAGTATGGAAGGGCCAGGCAATGCTGGTCCTCCTGATCCATGAGTGTGGAGCTAGCTGAATGTTTGTTGGATTAAAGTCTCCTGGGTGACCCTGCCTCCTTGGTGTAGTTCCGGGTCAGCGTTTATCCCCTCATCATTCCCCGGAGCTTCCTCATCCGCAGAATCAGTGCTGGACTCATCCTGTGCAGCCGCATCCACTGCATCAACGTCTTCATCGTCCACTGCATCCCCCCTTTTCCAGCGCCAGATTGTGCAGAGTGCAGCATGCTACCACTATCACAGAGGCACGATCTGGGGGGTACTGGAGTGCGCCCCCTGAGCGGTCCAGGCATCGGAAGTGCATCTTGAGAAGGCCGATGGCTCTCTCCACCACAGCCCTTGTGGTGCTGCGGCTCCTATTGTACCGCTGCTCAGCTTCTGTTCTTGGATGGGGGAGAGACGTCATGAGCCCCCTTCTGAGGGGATAGCCCTTGTCACCCAGCAGCCATCCATCCAGCCGGGCTGGAGCACTGAAGAGCCCCGACACCTGGGAGTGTCTGAGGATGTAGGCGTCGTGGGAGCTGCCTGGGTACCTTGTACAGACTTGTAGAATCAGCATCTTCTGGTCACACACTATCTGCACGTTCATGGAGTGGAAGCCCTTCCTGTTGGTGAAGGCACCGGGCTCACCTGCTGGTGCCTTGATGGCCACATGTGTACAGTCTATAGCACCCTGGACACGGGGGAAGGCAGCAATGGCTGCAAAGCCTCTGGCTCGCTGTGTCTGACTTGCCTGGTCCCAGTGGAAGTGGATGAAGGTCAATGCCCGTCTGGACAGAGCGTCTGTGACCTGCTTGACACAAGTGTGGACAGCTGATTGGGAGACACCACAAAGATCACCCACCGAGCCCTGGAAGGAGCCAGAGGCAGAGAAGTGGTTGGCAACTGTGACCTTCAGAGCTGCTGCCATGGGGTGTCCACCCACACAGTTAGGGGAGATCTCAGGGCCAATCATCTGACAGATATAGATGACTGTCTCCCTTGACAGAAAGCCTCCTTCAGCACTGCCCCTCAGTCAAATTGAGGTAGCTGCTTCCCCGCCTGTATACCCTGGCAGCAGGATAGTGGTGTCTTCTATGGCCCCTTCCACCTTGGACAACCTCTTGACCCTGCGCCCCTTCTGCCTGCGTCTGGCCTCACAAAGGTGGCTCCCCTGGAGGCTGATTGTCCACTCCTGGCCTCCTCCTTATTCTATCCCTCCCTTACTCCTCAAAGGAGCTGCCTCCAGCGGAGATGTCAGAACCCATACCCAGGCTAAACGGAGGCTTCCGGAAAGCTGCAGGCCCAATAAAGATTCCTGTCTGCAGAGAGCTGAGCTGAATCTTCAAAGTACAGGGAAAGCTATTGGAAATCAATCTGAACTGCTAACAATCACACAGGCAAGTTTAAAACACTTTCTGCATTAAATACTTCACAGACCAGATTGACAACCCCTCTGAGCCCTCGTATACCACCCCCACCCAAGATGAGTTTTGTTAAAAAGTCGCTTACCCACCTGTCTGTTGCGCCAAGTCAAAGATTGCATGGGCGCCTGAAAATTGGTGCCGATTGATGATTTAAGGGCCTTAACTAGCCCTTTAATTAATGGGGGGGAGGCACGCGTCACGCTTCATCGCGCACCCGCCCAGCGAAATATCGCGATGGCACGCGGTGACGTTGGGACGCTTGCCCAGTGTCACCACGGGCCATTTTACACACTGACCACCGATGGACATGTACATCAAGGTCCCTCTGATCCTCGGCTCTTCCCAGGGTCCTATCATTCATCGTATATTCCCGTGCCTTGTTTGTCCTGCCCAAGTACATCACCTCACACTTAACCAGATTAAATTCTAATTGCCACTGATCAGCCCATCTGACCAGCCCATCATATCCTCCTGTAATCTAAGGCTATCCTCCTCACTATTTACCACTCCAACAATTTTTGTGTCATCTGTGAACTTCTTGATCATATCCCCTACATTTAAATCCAAATCATTTATGTACATCACAAACAGCAAGGGCCCCAACACTGAGCCCTGTGGAACCCCACTGGAAACAAACTTCCAGCCACAGAAACATCCCTCGACCATCACCCTCTGCTTCCTGCCTCTCAGCCAGTTTTGGATCCAATGTGCCACTTTGCCTTGGATCCCACGGACTCTTACTTTCTTGCCCAGTCTGCCATGAGGGACCTTATCAAAAGCCTTGCTAAAGTCCATGTAGACCACATCAAATGCATTACCCTCATCAACACTCCTGGTTACCTCCTCAAAAAATTCAATCAAATTTGTCAAACACGACCTTCCCTGAACAAATCCATGCTGACTATCCCTGATTAATCCGTGTCTCTCCAAGTGTAGATATATTCTGTCCCTCAGAATTCTTTCTAGTAACTTCCCCATCACCGAGGTTAGACTGACTGGCCTGTAATTTCCTGGTCTATCACTTCCTTCCTTTTTTAATAATGGGACAATGTTAGCAGTTCTCCAGTCCTCTGGCACTTAACCTGTGGCCAGAGAGGATTTGAAAATTACTGTCAGGGCCCCTGATATCTCTTCCCTTGCCTCCCTCAACAGCCTGGGGCACATCTCATCCAGGCCTGTGGGTTTATCCACTTTTAAGGCCATTAAACCCGCTGGTACCTACTCTCTCTCCATGTTAATTTCCTCTAATATTTCACAGTCCTCCACCCTAATGTTAACTGCATCGTCCTTTTCCATTGTGAAGACCAACGCAAAGTATTCATTGAGGACTGTACCCATATCTTCCAGGTCCATCATAAGGTCCTTCATGGCAGATTAGCTCTACAGTCTCTAATTGGCCCTACTCTTTCCCTAGTTGTTCTCTTGCTCTTTATATATTTTTTCCTTAATTCCACCCACTGATGCTTTCTCATGCAACTCTCTTAGCTTTCCTAATATCCTATTTAAGTACCCCACCCCTGCACATTTTATAATCCTCTAGGGACTCTGCCGTAATGAACCCATGTTTCTGCCATTAGCTTCTCTTTTTTTCTTAATCTCTTTTTTCCTTAATCCTAACCTTTATGTCCCTTGACATCCAAGATTTTCCAGGGTGCCCCCCTCTGTCTTTTTGGGAACATATTTGCCCTGTACTTTAGCTATTTCCTCCTTGAATGCCTCCCACTGCTCTGACACAGTCTTATTTGCAAGTAGCTGCTCCCAGTCCACTTGGGCCAAATCGTATCTCATCTTTAGTAAAATTAGCTTTTCCCCAGTTTAGAAGTTTTATTGCCAGCCCAAGCTTATCCTTTTCCATAACTATCCTAAATCTAACTGAGTTATGGTCACTGACTCCAAAATGCTCCCCTACTGATGCACCTGCCTGGGCTCATTGTCGAATATTAGGTCCAGAACTATCCCGCCCCTTGTTGGGTTTTCTACATACTGGCTCAGAAAGTTCTCCTGGATGCAACTTAAGAATTTTGCTCCTTCCCTGCATTGCACACAAACTATCCCAGTTAATATTTGAGTAATTACAATCCTCCACTATTACTGCCTTATTATTCTTACACTTCTCTGAAATTTGATTATATATTTGATCCTCTATCTCTCCCTGACTGTTTGGCGGCCTATAGCACACACCCAACAGCGTGTTTGCCCCTTTTGTGTTTTTACTTCTACCCATATGGCCTCATTTGATGATCCTTCCAAGATTTCATTCCTCCCCACTGCTATAGTTGATTCCTTGATCAATTTTGTGACCGCACCCCCCCCCTCCTCTTCTAGCCCCCTCTCTGTCTTGTCTGAATAGTCTATAACCAGGAATGTTGAGCTGCCAATCCTGCCCTTCTTTTAGCCAAGTCTCAGTCATAGCTATGATATCATACTCCCGCGTGCCTATCTGTGCCTTCAGATCATCTAACTTATTGCTTAGGCTCCTTCCATTAAAATATATACCTTTTAGCCTTGCTAAACTCACTTCTTTCTTATCTGCCCTTGTCCTTCTAGATAGTAGTGGTTGTGGGTTTGGAAGGTGCTACCCAAGTAGCATTGGTGAGTTTCTGCAGTGCATCTTGTAATTGGTACCTACTACTGCCACTGTTTGTCAGTGGTGGAGGGAGTGAATGTTTGTGGATGGGGTGCCAATAAAGTGGGCTGCTTTGTCCTGGATGGTGTCCAGCTTCTTGAGTGTTGTGGGAGCTGCAATCATCCAGGCAGGTGGAGAGTATTCCTGGCTTGTGCTCTGTTGATGGTGGACAGGCTCTGGGGAGTCAGGAGGTGAGTTACTCACCACAAGATTCCTAGCCTCTGACCTGCTTTTGTAGGCATAGTATTTATATGGCTTGTCCAGTTCAGTTTCTGGTCAACGGTAACCCCCAAGATGTTGATAGTGGGGGATTCAGTGATGGTAATGCCATTGAATGTCAAGGGGCGATGGTTGGATTCTCTCTTGTTGGAGTTGGTCATGGTCTGGCACTTATGTAGTGCAAATGTTACTTGCCACTTGTCAGCCCAAGCCTGGATATTGTCCAGGTCTTGTTGCATTTGGACATGGACTGCTTCAGTATCTGAGGAGTCGTGAATGGTGCTGAACATTGTGCATTCATCAGCGAATGTCCCCATTAAGCACCCTCACTAGACCCACACACTCATCACTAAACCCCCTCACTAAACCCCCACAATCAGCACTATAACCGCCTCATGAAACCCCCACACTCATCACTAAACCCTCTGAATAAACCCCCACGCTCATCACTAAACCCCCTCACTAAACCCCCACACTCAGATTTAAACCCCCTCACTAAACCCACACACTCATCACTAAACCCCCTCACTAAACCCACACACTCATCACTAAACCTCCTCAATAAACCCACACACTCAGCTTTAAACCCCCTTAATAAACCCCCACACTCAGCACTATAACCCCTCAATAAACCTCCACACTGAGCTCTAAACCCCCTCAATGAACCCCCACACTCATCACTAAACCCCCTCAATAAACCCCCACAATCATCACTAAACACCCTCACTAAACCCACACACTCATCACTAAACATCCTCAATACACCCCCACACTCAGCTCTGAAACCCCTCAATGAACCCCCACGCTCATCATTAAACCCCTTCACTAAGCCCACACACGCATCACTAAACCGCCTCACTAAACCCACACACTCATCATTAAACCCCTTCAATAAACCCACACACTCAGCTCTAAACTACCTGAATAAACCCCTACACTCAGCTCTAAAACCCCTTAATAAACCTCCACACTCAGCACTATAACCCCTCAATAAACCTCCACACTCAGCTCTAAACCCCCTCAATAAACCCCCACACTCAGCACTAAACCCCCTCAATAAACCCCCACACTCATCACTAAACACCCTCAATAAACCCCCAAACTCAGCTCTAAACCCCCTCAATAAACCCCCACACTCATCACTAAACACCCTCAATAAACCCCCACACTCATCACTAAACCCCCTCGCTAAACCCACACACTCATCACTAAACACCCTCAATAAACCCCCAAACTCAGCTCTGAATCCCAATAAACACCCACACTCATCACTAATATTCCTCACTAAACCCCCTCAATAAACCCACACACTCATCACTAAACCCCCTCAATAAACCCCCACACTCATCACTAAACCCTCTCAATAAACCTCCACACTCATCACTAAACACCCTCAATAAACCCCCACACTCAGCTCTGAACCCCCTCAATAAACACCCACAATCATCACTAAAATTCCTCACTAAACCCCCTCACTAAACCCCCCACACTCATCACTAAACCCCCTCACTAAATGCTACAGAGGGAGTTTAGTGATAAGTGTGTCGGTTTATTGAGGGGGTTTAGTGATGAGTGTGTGGGTTTATTGAAGGAGTTATAGTGCTGAGTGTGGGGGTTTATTGAGGGGTTTTAGTGATGAGGATGCGGGTTTAGTGAGGGGGTTTAGTGATGAGTGTGGGGGTTTATTGAGGGTGTCCAGCTTCTTGAGTGTTGTGGGAGCTGCAATCATCCAGGCAGGTGGAGAGTATTCCATCACACTCCTGGCTTGTGCTCTGTCGATGGTGGACAGGCTCTGGGGAGTCAGGAGGTGAGGTACCCGCCACAGGATTTCTAACCTCTGACCTGCTTTTGTAGGCATAGTATTTATATGGCTGGTCCAGTTCAGTTTCTGGTCAATGGTAACCCCCAAGATGTTGATAGTGGGGGATTCAGTGATGGTAATGCCATTGAATGTCAAGGGGCGATGGTTGGATTCTCTCTTGTTGGAGTTGGTCATGGTCTGGCACTTATGCAGTGCAAATGTTACTTGCCACTTGTCAGCCCAAGCCTGGATATTGTCCAGGTCTTGCTGCCTTTGGACATGGACTGCTTCAGTATCTGAGGAGTCGCGAATGGTGCTGAACATTGTGCAATCATCAGCAAACATCCCCACTTCTGACCTTATGATGGAAGGAAGGTCATTGATGAAGCAGCTGAAGATGGTTGGGTCAAGGACACTATCCTGAGGAACTCCTGTAGTGATGTCCTGGAACTGTGGTGACTGACCTCCAACAACCACAACCATCTTCCAACCAGTGGAGAGTTTTCCCCCTGATTCCCATTGACTCCAGTTTTGCTAGGGCTCCTTGATGCCACACTCAGTCAAATGCTGCCTTGATGTCAAGGACAGTCACTCTCACCTCACCTCGGGAGTTCAGCTCTTTTGTCCATGTTTGAACCAATGAGGTCAGAAGCTGAGTGATCATGGCAGAACCTAATCTGAGCATGAACTGGGTGCCTCAGGACCCAGGTGCATGGTGTTACCCCATGCCTGAGTCTACCAGCAGGCTTCATATTCCGTCTGCTTCTTTTAACTCAACATGGGCTCCCAGTTTCAACTCGAAACGTCCCTCACCTTTCCAGTCTGAAAAATCTCAGTCAGTAAATCTCTCATGGAAAAGCGAAATATTCCAGGTTCTGGGAATCTGAAATAAAAACTGAAATTGCTGGAAGGACTCAGGCAGCTTCTGGGAAGAGAGAAGTAGAATTTATATTTCAGATGCATGACCCAGTTCTGGTTAAAGGTCATCGACCCAAAACTTTAACTGTTTCTCTCCCTTCAGATGTTGCCAGACCTATTGGGTCTTTCCAGCATTTTCTGTTTTTATATCATTCAGTCTCTTCCTGCATTGGCTCTTGCAACAACCTTTGGTTGCTCACTATCACTGTCACCTCTAACCATGCTTTCTCGGTCAGCCTTGCTGGCTTCCTCCTCCCATCTGCTGGAAACAGGACATATCTCCTCTCTTTTACTGTCTAGAGGAGAAACTCATGGAGGTGTCACTGAATCATGGAGTGACCAGCTCTCGTTCTGACACTTTCTTTACTATTGAAGCCCCCGTCTCTGTATTCAACCTGCCTGACTGCTGCACTTGTGCCTTTAAAAGTGGCAGCTGTAAGCGAGCAGGTGACGCTGGGGCAGCTGCTGCCCTTAATCAGTTGTGAGGGTGAAATGTCGGTGGCAGTGCCACTGCCCACCTGTACATCTCACTGAGCCATAATTCCATTTGAAGTTAAGCCAGCTGCCTGATCAGTAAAATTCCGCTCACACCTACCAGATACACACTTACACAGAGGCACCAGGCAGAATTTCCCCAGCCTTTAAAGAGGCTGATTCAGAAAGATCCCAATACATTCTCACCTCTAACCGGGGGACAGACTGTTTCCTCCATAGAGATGGAAAACCAATTTGAGCAAATCAAGCTCCATTGAGGAGCCATTTTGCACCAGCACTGGTATTTTACTGATGTCTAGACAGCCCCTCCCACTCCAGGCATGTCCCAGTGATGGAACTGTGAGGATGAAATGCTGCAGCTCCATCCTTCATTGCAAGGAGATTTTCCTTAATAGGATGGTAAGCGCTGAGCCAGCCATGTCTGCTCCTGGAATCCTGTGCTGGTGGGGGCGGTGACAACAAGGTTGGACCTGGGGCTCCCTTATGGGCCTGACATCAAGGTCCTGACAGCCACCGGGAAATTCAACCCAAATACACAAACACACACACACACAGAGGCACAAGCATACACAAACGCACACACACACAGACACACACAGAGAGGCACAAGCACACACACACACACACATACACACAAACACACACACACACACACACACAGACACACACAAAGAGGCACAAACACACACACATACAAACACACAAGCGCGCACACACACACACACACACACACACAGAGGCACAAGCACACACACACACACACACACACATACACACACAAACACACAGACACACACAAAGAGGCACAAACACACACACACACAAACACACAAGCACACACACACACACACACACACACAGACACACACACACACAGACACATACACATACACACACAAACACACACACACAAACACACAAGCGCGCGCGCACACACACACACAGACACACACACACACACACAGACACACACACAGAGGCACAAGCACACACACACACACACAAGCACACACAAACACACAAACACACACACACACACACACAAACACACAAGCGCACACACACACACACAGAGACACACACACACACACACACACAGACACACACACACAAACAGAGGCACAGACACAGACACACACACACAAACACACACAAACACACAAGCGCACACACACACACACACACACACAGAGACACACACACACACGCACACACAATACAGACACACACACACAAATAGAGGCACAGACACAGACACACACAAGCACACACACACACACACACACACAGACACACACACATGCACACACACACACACACACACACACAAAAACACACACACATAAGCACACACACAGAGACACACACACAGAGGCACACTCACAGAGGCACACACACACAAACACACACGCACAGTCACACACAGACACACAGATACACACACACAAACACACACAGAGGCACAAGCACACACACACACACAAACACACAAGCACACACACACACACAGACATACACACAGAGGCAAAGCGCACACACACACAAACACACAAGCACAAACACACAAACACACACACACACAATCACACACACACACACAGACACACACACACAGACACACACAGAGGCACAAGCACACAAACACACACAAACACACAAGCACATACACACACGCACACGCACAAACACACAAGCATACACACACACACACACACACACAGACACACACACAAACAGAGGCACAGACACAGACACACACACACGCATGCACACACACAGACACATACACAGAGGCACACTCACAAACAGAGGCACACACACACAATCACACACACACACAGACACACACACACAGACACACAAGCACACACACACACACAAACACACACACACAAACACACACACACACACAGACATACACACACACACAGACACACAGAGGCACAAGCACACACACACACACAAGCACACACACACACAAACACACAAGCGCACACACACACACACACACACACATACAGACAGAAACACACACACAAACACATACACAAACAGAGACACAAACAGACACTGAGACAGATTCACAACACTTTGTTAGAGTGAGAAAACAGAAGTTGGAGATTCTCAACAAGTTTGGCAGGAAGGTACTCAAAAGGTTCAGGTTAATGACCTTTCATCAGAACGGGAAAACGTAACAGGTTATTAGAGTATGTAATAGTTATTAGGGTAGTAATTGTTGTATCTCTAACCCAGAGGTACTGAGGTGTCTACCTTGTCTGCGATCAGTTCCCTTAACAAGAACTGAAGCTTTAACCTGAAAATGTCCCCATCTCAGTACCTGAGTGACAGGTGACAGCAGAGAACCACCTCAAAGTTCCATGCAGTCCCTGGGATCTTACCTTCTTCAAGGACTGGTGAGGTGCTGCAGGAGAAAGCTGCAGGAAATTCCCCAGGAAGCTGAGGTTGATGGGCCCAGGTGGGAAGCTAACTGGTCTCCTGCTCCTCACAAGACGCAGGACAAACAAGAGTAAAAGCACAACTGCTATCCATATCCAGAGCCAAGCCAAGGAAAAGTAGGGAAGTGTCTCAGAGATTTTGGGAACCATGTAGAAAATTAAACTAAACAACCTTCTTGTCTGTATCGAGGCAGCTGCACAGACTAACTGCTGCAAACTTAATAGCACAGCTATTTTGGGCTTTCCAACACCCTTCAGGACCCCTGGTTATCTTGGTCCAACACATGCCCATTCTGGCTGACACCCAACTTTCTGTAATATCGTGTGTTTAAAAATAACTAATTCAGTTATGTGAGACGCTGGAAAAGCTGGGGTTGTTTTCTCTCAAGCAGAGAAGGTGAAAGGGTGATTTGATAGAGGCAAAATCCTGAAGGGTTTTGATGGGGTAGAGAGGGAGAAACAGTTTCTGGTGGTAACCAGATTGCGTCGAAAGAAGACAATTAGCAAAAGAACCAGAGGGTTGAAGAGAATTTTTTTTGCAGTGAGTTGTGATCTGGACCACACTGTCAGAAAGGGCACTGGAAGCAGATTCAACAATAGCTTTCAAAAAGAGGATTGGACTTGACAGGGAAATATTTAAAGGTGATTGGTAGAAGAATTGGAGCGGACATGAGGAAAATCTTTATCACCCAGAGGGTGGTGGGGGTCTGGAATTCACTGCCTGAACTACTTTGTTCTTCTCCGCCGATGCTGCCAGACCTGCTGAGTTTTTCCAGATATTTTTGTTTTTGTTTCGGATTTCCAGCATCCGCAGTTTTTTATTTTTATCTAGATTTTTATAATTTAAAAGATACCTGGATCTGCATCTGAAGTGCTGTAACCTGCAAGGCTATGGACCTGGGGCTGGAAAGTGGCATTAAAACGTGCACTCGTTTCTCTTTTGCCTCGTTTTTTTGGTGGGCGTGGACAGGATGGGCTGAATGGCTTCTTTCTGCATCGTAACATATATGGGGCAAATTTTCTCCCCGTTGGGGTTAGGCAAGAGTGGGCGTGGGCAGGGGCACAGTTAATCGCCACCTGTGATTGGCCGCACGCTGCCATTTTGTGTGGGTGGGCCAATTAATACCTGCCCAGCATGACACACATCGGGAAAACTGAGCGCTCCCTGTGTGGGTGGGGGGGCGAGGCTGAGCGCTCCCTGTGTGTGTTGGGGGAGGTTGAGTTGGGGCCTGTGTGTGTGTGTGAGGGGGTGGGGGGTCTGAGTCGGGGTCTGTGTGTGTGTGTGTGTGAGGGGGTGGGGGGTCTGAGTCGGGGTCTGTGTGTGTGTGTGTGAGGGGGATGGGGGGTCTGAGTCGGGGTCTGTGTGTGTGTGTGTGAGGGGGATGGGGGGTCTGAGTCGGGGTCTGTGTGTGTGTGTGTGAGGGGGATGGGGGGTCTGAGTCGGGGTCTGTGTGTGTGTGTGTGTGAGGGGGTGGGGGGTCTGAGTCGGGGTCTGTGTGTGTGTGTGTGAGGGGGATGGGGGGTCTGAGTCGGGGTCTGTGTGTGTGTGTGTGAGGGGGGTGGGGGGTCTGAGTCGGGGTCTGTGTGTGTGTGTGTGAGGGGGTGGGGGGTCTGAGTCAGGGTCTGTGTGTGTGTGTGTGAGGGGGATGGGGGGTCTGAGTCGGGGTCTGTGTGTGTGTGTGTGTGAGGGGGGTGGGGTGTCTGAGTCGGGGTCTGTGTGTGTGTGTGTGAGGGGGGTGGGGGGTCTGAGTCGGGGTCTGTGTGTGTGTGTGTGAGGGGGGTGGGGGGTCTGAGTCGGGGTCTGTGTGTGTGTGTGTGAGGGGGATGGGGGGTCTGAGTCGGGGTCTGTGTGTGTGTGTGTGAGGGGGGTGGGGGGTCTGAGTCGGGGTCTGCGTGTGTGTGTGTGAGGGGGGTGGGGGGTCTGAGTCGGGGTCTGTGTGTGTGTGTGTGAGGGGGGTGGGGGGGGGGGGCTGAGTCAGGGACAGTGTGGGGGTGGGGGGGAGTTTGAGTTAGTGCCTGCAGCCTGTGCTGAAATCTTCCTGAGGCTCCGAGCTGTCACAAGGAGGTCATTTTAATTTTAAAAATGTAATAAAGACAGAAAAGAATATTTAAGATATGTCCCCTGATGTGACAGTGTCACATGAGCTGGGACATGTCAATGAATTTTATGAAAAAATTTTATTAAACTTTAAAAACCTTCATGAATCCTCCTCCCGCCTGTGGATGAGGTTTGATGATAAATGTGAAGGCTGCCTGGGCTCTTTGCCTGACCCCCGATCTTGAGGTTGGATAGGCAGCTGTGTTAAGTACTTTAATTGATATTTAAATGGCCTCAATAGGCCTTTGCCAGTTTGGCGGGCATGCAGCCGACTCTAGTGGGCACCCACCAAACTGAATACCTGAATGAGGCGCAGTGACAGCGGGACACACGCCCAACGTCACCCACGTATTACGTTATGTGTTGGTCAGTAGGGCCTGCCCACACTTGCCAACCCGAAGATTCTGCCCTATGGTTCTATGGCTGTGGGTAAAGAGCAGGGGCAAGTGGGATTAATTGGATAGCTCTTTCAAAGAGTTGACACAGACATGATGGGCCAAATGGCCTTTATCTGTGCTGTGAGATTCTATGATGTCAAATGGTAAACAAAATTAATTTTCTCAATAATCCTGCAACAAACCACTAAGCCCTTTCCATTTCCTGAATTTAATTAGAACTAGTTTTCAAAACAATAACGAAGGAATTATTTACCCTTTTCATTTCTTAACCTTAGCTAATTTTTCCTGAAATTCCTGGTCCTTAGGAATTTCTGTACAGGAGGGAAGGAAGGGAGGAAGAGCAATAGTAATAGGGGATTCTATAGTCAGGGGAACAGAGAGGCGCTACTGTGGCCATCAACGTGACTCCGGGACGGTACGTTGCCTCCCTGGTGCCAGGGTCCGGGATGTCCCTGAACAGCTGCAGGGCATCCTGAAGGGAGAGGCTGATAAGGCAAAGATCATGGTACATGTTGGTACCAATGATAAAGGTAGAAAGAGGGATGAGGTCTTGCATCAAGATTTCAGGGAATTAGGCAGTAGACTAAAAAGCAAGACCTCTCGGGTTGTAATCTCTGGATTACTCCCAGTGCCACGTGCGAGCGAGCTCAGAAATAGGAGAATAGCGCAGATGAATACGTGGCTTAAGAGTTGGTGCAGGAGGGAGGGTTTTAGATTCCTGGATCACTGGGACCGTTTCTGGGGAAAGTGGGACCTGTACAAGCGGGATGGTCCACATCTGAACCAGAGCGGGACTAACATCCTTGCGGGTGGGTTTGCTAGTGCTATTAGGAGGAGTTTAAACTAATTCAGCAGGGGGAGGGGCACACAGCATGTTAGCAGAATAGGGACACATCATAATACAGTAAAACAATCAAGTCAGAGGGAGTACAGCTGCATTAAGTTTCAAGGGAGTAAGGCAAGGCTGGATGGCCTCTACTTTAATGCCAGGAGTATTACAGGTAAAACGGATGAGTTAAGGGTGAGGATTGACACGTGGAATTGTGATATCGTAGCCATCACTGAGACGTGGTTGAGGGAGGAGCAGGATTGGCAGCTCAACATTTCAGGATATAGAATCTTCAGGCAAGACAGGGGAGGGGGTAAAAGAGGAGGAGGCATTGCATTATAAGTTAAGGAGTCAGTTACTGCAGTAAGGAGAGATGATATCTTGGAGGGGGCATCGAATGAAGCTTTGTGGGTAGAGTTTAGGAATAAAAAAGGGGCAGCCACATTGTTAGGTGTTTATTATAGACCCCCAGATAGTCAGAGGGAAATTGAGGTGTAAATATATGCACAATTCACGGAGGTGTGTAAAAACAATAACAATAGGGTAATTATATCAGGTGATTTCAACTTTCCCAACATTGGAACCATAGAACCATAGAAAAGTTACAGCACAGAAGGAGGCCATTTGGCCCATCTTGTCCATGTCAGCCCGAGGACACCCAGTTGCCCTTTCTAATCCCACCTTCCTACACCTGGCCCATAGCCCTGCAGCTTACAGCACTTTAGGAGCAAATCCAGGTACTTGTTAAAAGAGTTTAAAGTTTCTGCCTCTACCACCAACTTGGGCAGCAAATTCCAGATACCCACTACCCTCTGCGTAAAAAAGTTCTTCCTCATGTCCCCACTACACCTTCTGCCACTTATCTTGAATCTATCTCCCCTAGTTCTAGAATTCTCCATCAAGGGGAACAATGTTATCCTGTCCACTCTATCTATTCCCCTCATAATTTTGTACACCTCAATCAAGTCACCATTCAGCCCTCTTTGTTCTAAGGAAAATAACCCCAACCTATCCAATCTCTCCTCGTAGCTATATTTTTCTAACCCTGGCAACATTCTTGTAAACCTCCTCTGCACTCTCTCCAGAGCTATTACATCCTTCCTGTAATGTGGTGACCAGAACTGCACACAATACTCCAGTTGTGGCCTCACCAGTGTTTTATGCAATTCCAACATTATATCCTTACTTCTATATTCTATACCTCTACCATTGAAGGAGAGCATTCCATATGCCTTCTTTACAACCCTGTCT
This sequence comes from Carcharodon carcharias, assembly GCF_017639515.1. Lineage (NCBI taxonomy): Eukaryota > Metazoa > Chordata > Chondrichthyes > Lamniformes > Lamnidae > Carcharodon > Carcharodon carcharias. Next base: position 2,266,996 of record NC_054484.1, on the reverse strand, counting down.
ACTTGAACTGCTGCCTTCAGGGACCTGTGTACTTGTACGCCAAGATCTCTCACTTCATCTACCCCTCTTAGTATATTCCCATTTATTTTGTAATCCCTGTAACTGTTTGACCTCCCTAAATGTATGACCTCACACTTCTCTATGTTAAAATCCATCTGCCACTTTACCGCCCGCTCCACCAACCCATCTACATCGTTTTGGAGATTATGGCTATCCTCTACACTATCCACTACTCGGCCAATCTTTGTGTCATAGGCAAATTTCCCAATCGTGCCCCCCACGTTCACGTCCAAATCGTTAATATATAACACAAACAGCAAGGGTCCCAACATCGAGCCCTGTGGAACACCACTTGAGACAACTTTCCATTCACAAGGGCATCCATCGACCATTACCCTTTGTTTCCTGTTACAAAGCCAACCTTTTATCCAGTTTGCCACATTACCCTGAATCCCATGGGCTTTTACTTTCCTGACCAATCTGCCATGTGGGACCTTGTCAAATGCCTTGCTAAAATCCATGTACACAACATCCACTGCACTACCTTCATCAACCCTTCTTGTCACTTCCTCAAAGAATTCAATCAAATTTGTGAGGCAAGACCTTCCTTTAACAAATCCATGCTGACCATCCCTGACTAGTCCATGCCTTTCCACATGACAGTTAATCCTATCTCTCAGGATTGATTCCACTAATTTGCTCACCACCGATGTAAGACTAACTGGCCTATAATTGTTTGGCATTTCCTTTGATCCCTTTTTAAACAATGGAACTACGTTTGCATTTCTCCAGTCCTCCGGAACCTCCCCTGTGTCTAGTGAAGATTGGAAAATCATCCTCAGAGCATCTGCTATCTCCTTCCTGACCTCCTTCAGCAGCCTCGGAAACAATCCATCTGGCCCTGGTGACTTATCAACCTTCAAGGATTTCAACCCTTCGAGTACTTCCTCTCTCTTTATGACTATCCCGTCCAATATCTCACAGTGTTCCTCCTGGACTACTATATCTACATTCTCCCTTTCCTTTGTAAACACGGAGACAAAATATTCATTCAAAACCCTTCCCGCAGCCTCTGCATCTACACACAAGTTTCCATCTTCATCTCTGATACAGGAGAACTTTTTAGGTCAATATATAGAGGGTCCAACAAGGGGCAGCGCAGTGCTGGACCTAATTCTGGGGAATGGAGCCAGACAGGTGGCTGAGGTGGTGGTGGGGGAGCATTTTAGTGACAGCGACCACAACATGGTACAGTTCAAATTTGTTATGGACAAAGAAATAGACAAGTTGCAAAAAAATGTTTTGAATTGGGGGAAAGCAGAATTTAGTAAAATAAGGCAGGATCTGGCCAAGGTAGAGTAGGAATAGCTACTTGTGGGGAAATCTACAGGGGAGCAGTGGGGGGTGTTCAAAAAGGAAATGGGGAGGGTACAGGCTCAACATGTTCCCTCTATGGTGATAGAAAGGAGTAACAAGCCCAGAGAACCGTGGATGACCAGAGATATTCAGGATACGATGAGAAGGAAAAGAGAGACTTTTAGCAGGTACAAGGAAAGCAAATCAGCGGAGGCATTAGTGGAGTACAGAAAGTGCACGGTAGAGCTTAAAAAAGCAATTAGGAGAGCAAAGAGGGGATATGAGAAAGCTCTGGCTGGTAAAAGCAGGGAAAATCCCAAAGATATTCTATAAGTATATCAATGGGAAGAGGATAACTAAGGAAAGAGTAGGGCCCATAAGGGACCAAGAGAGCAATCTTTGCATGGAGCCAGAGGACATGGGTAGAGTGTTGAATGAATACTTCACATCCGTCTTCACCCAAGAGAATGAAGATAAAGGCATGGAACTCGGGGAGAGAGACTGCAAGGTTCTTAAGCAAATTGATATACAGAGTAACAAGGTATTGGAGGTGATGGCAGACTTAAAAGTGGATAAATTTCCAGGTCCGGATGATTTGTGTCCCAGACTGCTGAGGGAGGCAAGGGAGGAGATCGCAGGGGCTCTGACACAAATTTTTAATTCCTCTCTGACCATGGGGGAGGTGCCAGAGGACTGGAGAACAGATAATGTGGTTCCGTTATTTAAGAAGGGTTGTAGAGATAAGCCAGGGAACTGCAGGCCAGTGGGTCTCATGTCAGTGGTAGGGAAACTATTGGAGAAAATCCTGAAGCAGAGAATCTATCTCCACTTGGAGAAGCAAGGTTTGATCAGGGATAGTCAGCATAGCTTTGTCAGAGGGAGGTCATGCCTAACAAATTTGAATTTTTTGAGGAAGTGACCAGGTGTGTAGATGAGGATAGTGCAGTTGATGTAGTTTATATGGATTTCAGCAAAGTCCTTGACAAGGTCCCACATGGGAGACTTATAAAGAAGGCAAATGCACATGGGATACAGGGTAATTTGATAAGGTGGATTCAAAATTGGCTTAGTTGTAGGAGACAGAGGCTGATGACAGAAGGATATTTTAGTGACTGGAAGCCAGTGTCCAGTGGCGTACCACAGGGATCTGTGCTGGCTCCCCTATTATTTGCTATTTATATAAATGACATAGATGACTATGTGGGGGGGTAGGATTAGTAAGTTTGCGAATGACACAAAGATTGGCTGGGTGGTTAACACTGAGGTTGAGTGATTTGGGCTACAGGAAGATATAGACGGGATGGTCAAATGGGCAGATAAGTGGCAGATGGAATTTAACCCTGAAAAGTATGAGGTGATACACTTTGGAAGGAGTAATTTGACAAGGAAGTATTCAATGAACGGTATGACACTAGGAAGTTCTGAGGAACAAAGGGACCTTGGCGTGTGTGTCCATAGATCTCTGAAGGCAGAGGGGCATGTTAGTGGGGTGGTGAAAAAGGCATATGGGACACTTGCCTTTATCAATCGAGACATAGATTATAAAAGTAGGGAGATCATGTTGGGGTTGTATAGAACATTGGTGAGGCCACAGCTGGAGTACTGTGTGCAGTTCTGGTCGCCACATTATAGGAAGGATGTGATTGCACTGGAGGGGGTGCAGAGGAGATTCACCAGGATGTTGCCTGGGATGAAACATTTAAGTTATGAAGAGAGGTTGGATAGACTTGGGTTGTTTTCATTGGAGCAGAGAAGACTGAGGGGTGACCTGATCGAGGTGTACAAGATGATGAGGGGCATGGACAGGGTGGATAGGGAGCAGCTGTTCCCCTTAGTTGAAGGGTCACTCACGAGGGGGGCATAAGTTCAAGGTGAGGGGTTTAGAGGGGATGTGAGGAAAACCTTTTTACCCAGAGGGTGGTGAGGGTCTGGAATGCACTGCCTGGGAGGGTGGTGGAGGCGGGTTGCCTCACATCATTTAAAAAGTACCTGGATGAGCACTTGGCACATCATAACATTCAAGGCTATGGGCCAAGCGCTGGTAAATGGGATTAGGTAGGTAGGTCAGGTGTTTCTCATGTGTCAGTGCAGACTTGATGGGCCGAAGGGCCTCTTCTGCACTGTGATTCTGAGAGGGCAAAGACGGGGACACAGCAGAAGCGTCCCAGGTTTGCACCAAGTGCGGTAGCGGGCAGGTAAAATGATGTTTTACCTGCAGGCCTCAATGGCGGCTTTTCACACCATATCATCCTAAACCTGCTGTATTAATTATGTATTCCGGGGAAACACACCATTTCCATGGTACGTGGGCTCTCATTCGCCCACCACTCTAACACCTCGCCGCTTCCTCACACCAGGCGCCATATTTAAAACCCAGCTGCGCGCACACCTCTCAGTGCTTCCAGCCCACGGCCACTGCAAAGAAAACATGGCCCTGAAAGGAAAGAAGACCGCAGCCCCCAGGTTCAATAGCGCGTCCCTCGAGCAAATTTTGGACACAGTGTAGGCCTGCCATGATGTCCTCTACCCCTGCTCCGGCCCCAGGATGAGCAGCAACATCACTAATCTGGCTTGGGAGGCAGTGGGAGTGGGGGTCAACACCAACGCCCTTCAAAAGAGGACAGCCACCCAGTGCCACATGGGGATGAATGATCTCCTACATTCCACAAGGGTAAGTCACTCATCCCATCACACACTCACGAACCCTTCACACATTCACAGGGCCCTCACTCACTGACAGTGCAAGAGACATCACCATTCACTCTCTCACTCACACCGTCATTGTCCTCACCCTGTCCATGGGACCACTCACCACCCACACAGGCGGGCACACTTATCATCTGGTCTGGCAGGTGTCCTGATACACTCCCCCCATTGCTATTCATGCAGGACGAACTGACTCACAACAGGAGGGAAAGGTCACAGACTGGTGGAGAAATGCCGGAATTCAAAGTTCAGACAGAATTTGAAAACAGAGCCACCCAGCTGGCCGGCGATGACCGGGACTGGTCCTGTGCTGACAGTGAGGTCAGCGCTGCTCTAGCAAGTGAGGATCCAGCAGTGCAACATCCATCAGACAACCGTGCTGTGAGTGATGTGTCCACTTTCACAGGCCATGTATGAATTATCTCCCCTTGCTTTCACAGGCACATTTGGGAAACAGCCAACAGAGTCCATGACCCAGGGCCTCCAATCAAACTCCAAAGAAACCTCTGAAGAGGAATCTTGAGGCATCCTCCCTGAAGTCCCATCACAGCGCTCACCCTCCACCAGCGCAGAGACACACACCTCGGTGGGACCGAGCTCTACAGTAGCCTCTGGATCACAATCTGGTGAACACATCGCAATTTCTGATTGACAGCAGGCGGAGGCAGGCATTTCCCAGGTCCCTGGCACTCAGAGGATTGCTGGAGGCCAGAACGTTGCTGAGTCCGAGTCAGATGAGGAGCCTCTGGACTCTGGACTCGGTCATGTCACAGTTGCTGGAGCTGCAAAGGCAAGTTCAGAAACATCAGGACGGGATGTCCACTGCATTCCTCAGATTGCAAGGCACGATGGAGGAGTCCGTCTGCCTTCAGGCTGAGGTGATAGTGCCGGCATTGCAACGCACCGAGGTCAACACTGGCAGGATGGTGGCTGCCATGGAGACCTTGGTCCAGGACGTCGCTCCTGCACTGCTGCACGGGCTTAACTCCATCACTGATTCCATTGTTGGCCTCCAACAGTGTGTACACGAGAGGGGCGCTGGGCAGCTCGATCTCACTCCAGCTACCCCTTCAACTCACGGAGTCAGCCAGGGGCCCTCAGGCACCTGTAGGGAGGAGGATCAGCAGATGTACCCCAGAGGGCCATCCATCCAAGTGACTCCGAGAGTGTCCGGCCCATCTGAATCCTCTCTTCCTGTGACCCCAGTGGCTCCAGCTCCACAGGCCAAGGAGGGTGTCACTGCCACACAGCAGGACCCCGAAAGCAGGCTGGGGCCCTCCAGCTCTCGGCCCTCCAGAGGACACCCAAGGTCATCACAGACAGGACGTCGCAGTCAGCAGGCTGCCCCCACCTCTGCTGTGAATGTCCGGAAAGGACCAAGATGTAACGGCAGGGTTAGGAAAGTTAAGTAAAAGTAATTGCACAGCCTGGGCATGTGTGTTAATCACTTGTACATACTATTCACTACTGTCAATAAACTCCTAAGAACATCTCCCTGCCTGTGGCTCCTTGTTCTGATGAGCAGTGTTCTTGTCACTCGAATGTGAAACCTTCCTGCACAAGATAAAAGACAGGTGTCTCAGTCCAGGGCCTCCTCCCTGTGTCTGTGCAGCCTTCAGGCCAAAGTGATGGTCTGGCCTCACACTCCCTGGACATCGATGGTGCTTGTCATTGCTGCTAGGATGTCATGGGCAGAGTTCTCTCATTCTCTCTGTGTGCCCTCAGCACCTTTAAGGTGTGGCTGGCCCCCATCTCTTCAGCACACGTGACCAGTGACATGGTGTTCCTGAAGGGATCGGGTGCTGAAGGCGGACAAAGGGTCAGATGCTTTTAGAGATTCATGGCTGCATATCTATGATGTGACCCTGATCACAGAACACAAGTGAGCTGCCCTTGGCCAAACATTCTCAGAGGCTGTTTGAAGATCTATGGAATGTCCTCACTGCATGTTGTCATCATCCTCCTGCAATCGAGTGACTATTAGGGGCTCCACTGCATCTCCATGACAGGTGCGTTCTCACAGAGGGTACATGCATTGTCATAAGCCAAACTGGAGTCAAACGTTCACAGATACAATGTGAGGAACCATGGGGTCTCCTCACTGCATGTCGTCATCATCCTCCACAAATCTAGCAGCTATGAGGGCCTCCCGAGCGTGCCTGCCTTGCCTGGCCAGTGCGAGGGCCTCATCTTCATCATGGTCGCCTTCAAGGACCTCCTCACCCTCATCCCCATCAGCATCCTCCTCATCGGATGAGACCTCCAGTTCCTCCATTCCTTCCTCAACCACCTTCTTTCCCCATTGCAGCGCCAGGTTGTAAAGGGCACAGCAGACGATGAAGATGCGTGACAGCTTCTGTGAACTATATTGCAGGGCTCCACCAGACCAGTCCAGGCACCAGAATCTCATTTTCAATATCCTGATGGTCTTCTCCACTAAGTTGTGAGATGCAGCATGAGCCTTATTATACCTTACAGCTCACCTTTGAGAAGGAAATATCCTTACTGACTTCTCACAACAAGTTTTAGATAACAACTACTTCTAAAATACATGCTGTTTCCATAATTCCTCAATTACATATTGTAGGTAACATACTAAAGCTACTTGCATCGAAGTACAAATAATTAAAACAACAGATTATGCATGGACTTAAAGGATTCTCCAATTATCCCTTCATCCATATCCATCTTGTGGAGTATTAAGTATTATTTTTCCCTGGCTTTCAATTGTCCAAATCCAAAATTCCTTTTCCATTCACTTTAATTTGACTCTACGATGGTAGGGTAATGATCAGGGAGAGTAAGGTTAATTATCTTCAAGTCAGTTTCTTGATGGAGTCTGTGTCAGTACCTTAATTATTTCAAAACAATTTCATACTGTTCAGGCCATATTAACCATTTCATGTCACACTGTTTGTCCAGTAATTGAATCAAGGCTGGGATCCGTCTTTCAGTACAGCTGCACCTTGTACACTCGCTGGTCAGTTACTTCACAAGTTGCAAATCACTTCTGCAAACTCACGCCGGTGTTCCAATTCCTTCCTTAATCCTCTGTTGGAATCTCACGTTCGTTACCAATCTTCACACTTTTCCCTATCTTTTGGATGTGGTCTCCAGGGATTTTCTTTTTACCAATTTTTCTATTTGGACAATCTTCCTTCCGCTGCATGTCACTTCATCATGCTTGGTGGTAATCTCTCTGCTCTCTCCCACAATTCTTCTTTTGCATTTGTGGAAGGATTATCAGGTGTATAGGGATTGTGCTGTGTATTTTGTCAATCAACTTCATTATCTGGTATTTCACTGTCTTTAAAAGGATGCACCATTTGATCATTTTTCCTGACTTTCCAGTGATCTTCTCAAAAGATCAAAGGGTGGTATCTGTCTCAAGGTCATTGCTTATCTCCCCCTGTATTGTCCCAATGGTGGTGGCCAGATTATTAAATTCAGCTCTCTTAAAAAGTTCATAGACAAAGACACAAGTATCGCCAAAAGAAACCTGTCACCTCACTGTCCAAGGGCCCAAACATTCCTTTCAAGTGAAGCAGCGTTTCACTTGCACTTCCCTCAATTTAGTCTACTGCATTCGCTGCTCCCAATGCAGTTTCCTCTACATTGGAGAGACCAAACCCAGACTGGGTGACTGCTTTGCAGAACACCTTCAGTCTGTCCACAAGCATGACCCAGACCTCCCTGTCGCTTGCCATTTCAACACACCACCCTGCTCTCATACCCACATGTCCGTCCTTGGCTTGCTGCAATGTTCCAGTGAAGCTCAATGCAAACTGGGGGAACAGAACCTCATCTTCTGACTAGGCACCTTACAGCCTTCCGGACTGAATACTGAGTTCAAAAACTTCAGATCATGAACTCTCTCCTCCATCCCCACCCCTTTTTGGTACCCCCCCCCTTTTTTTCTATATACATTTTTATTTATTTTTTCCCCACATACTTTCATTATTATTATTTTGTAAACTTATTTCCATTTTTAGTCATTGTTTTATTTCCAGCTTTTAGCTTTTTCGATCTTTTTTCCCATCACTTTTGACCACTTTGGCAGGAAGAAAAGAACTCTGCTGGGAAGAGGGATCTGGGTGTCCTGGTACATGAATCACATAACGTTAGTATACAAGTACAGCAAATGATTAGGAAGGCAAATGGGATGTTGCTGTTCATAAGAACATAAGAAATATGAGCAGGAGTAGGCAATTCAGTCCTTCGCATCTGCTCTGCCATTCAATAAGATCATGGCTGATCTTCTACTTGAACACTCTTTCCCTTCACAATCCCCGTGTTGCTTGATGTTTTTAATACATAGAAATCTATCAATCTCAATCTCGAACATACTCAATGACTCAGTTTCCACGGCCCTCTGGGCAGAAAATTCCAAAGATTCACCACCCTCTGAGGGAAGAAATTTCTCCTCATCTCAATCCTAAATGGCCTGCCCTTATTCTGAGACTGTGTCCCTGGCTCTGGACCCTCCAGCCAGGGGAAAAATCCTTCCTGCATCTACCCCTGTAAGAATTATGAACTTTTCAATGAGATTACTTCTATTTCTTCTAAACCCAAGAGAATACAGACCCAGTCCCCTCAATCTCTCTTCATAAGACAATCCCGCTACCCTAAGGATCAGTCTGGTGAACCTTCATTGCACTCCTTCTATGGCAAGTATATCCTTCCTTAGGTAAAGAGACCAAAACTGTACACAGTAGTCCAGGTGGGGTCTCACCAAGGCTCCATACAATTACAGAAAGACATCTTTATTCCTGTACTTAAATCCCCCTTGCAATAAAGGCCAACATACTATTTGCCTTCCTAATTTATGAACAACAACACCCAGGTCCCTTTGGACATCATCATTTCCCTATCTCTCCCCATTTAAGAAATACTCTGCATTTCTGTTTTTCCTACCAAAGTGGATAGCTTCACATTTTTCCACATTATATTCCATTTGCCATGTTCTTGCCCACTCACTTAGCCTATCTAAATCCCCTTGAAACCTCTTTGCATCCTCCTCACCAATCACATTCCCATCTAGTTTTGTGTCATCAGCAAACTTGGAAATATTACATTTAGTCTCCACATCCAAATCGTTGATTTAAATTATGAATTGCTGGGGCCCAAGCACTGACCCTTTACGGTACCCCAGTAGTCACTGTCTGCCAACCTGAGAAAGTCCATTGACTCCTAATGTGTTTCCTTTCCATTAACCAATTCTCAATCCATACCAGTATATGATCCCAACCCCATGTGCTCTAATTTTGTTTACTAACCTTGTGTGGGACCTTATTGAAAGCCTTCTGAAAATCCAAATGCATCACATCCACTGGTTCTCCTTAACTATTCTGCTAATTAAATCCTCAAAAAACTCCAACAGGTTTGTAAAACATAATTTCCCCTTCATAAATCCTTGTTGACTCTGCCCAATCCTACCATTATTTCCTAAGTGTCCTGTTATCACATCCTTTATAATAGATGCTAGCATTTTTCCTACTACTGATGTCTCAAAAGCGATTAGACCGACTGAAGGCAGCCAGTCACTATGGTTCATCATGCAGGAACGTGGGCAGAAGATTGAAAAAACCAACTCATGGGGATTTAGAACATGGCTACAAGATTTGCCTAGCTTGAGCTAGAGGGAGAATCTCTAGGAAAAACCTCAATGTGAAAGACAGTTCTGGGGTTGAAAGTTACCAGGCTGAGAAATGAAAAGAAGAGAAATAAACCCCCAGGAGTCTAGAATCATTTAGGACTGGCTCCAGGAGACTACAGTGTCCATTTAAGAGACAGTGTGAAGTATAGTGTGGGATTTTCTGTTGTGGTAAAAGTTAAGGGGAGAGTTGTATTCTGTAGTTAAGAGTATAGATTTCCACTGGAAAAAATAAGCGCTTAATTTTTTAAAACTCTTTCACAGGATGTGGGCATTGCTGGCTGGGCCAGCATTTGTTGTCCATCCCTAGTTGCCCTTGAGAAATTGGTGGTGAGCCACCTTCCTGAACCGCTGCAGTTCCTGGGGTGTAGGTACAACTACAGAGCTATTAGGGAGGGAGTTCCAGGATTTTGACCTAGTGACAATGAAGGAAAGGCGATATAGTTCCAAGTCAGGATTGTATGTGGCTTGGAGGGGAACTTGCAAGTGGTGGTGTTCCCATGCATCTACTGCCCTTGTCCTTCTAGGTGGTAGAGGTCGCAGGTTTGGAAGGTGCTGACAAAGGAGCACCTGAATACCTTAATCAATGTTGCTTTTAGAAGAGTCATATGGACTTGAAATGTTAACTCTGTTTCTTTCTCTCTCCACAGCTGCTGCCAGACCTTCTGAGCTTTTCCAGCATTTTCTGATTTTATTGCTTTTAGTATATATGTTACAGTAAAAGTCTTAAAAGTGGTATCTTGTTGTGTCATCCTTTCAGCTATTCATCGCTGGAAGTTCAAATTTCTTTTTTAGAGTTATCAGTCTCTACAGGGATCATAACACCATCTAGTACATCTTCTATCATTCTGGTCGTCCCATAATATAATAGTGGAGATGTTGAGCTATCAATGATACTATAAAAACCCAGACAGGAGGCGAGGAAAACCCTCAGTAGTGGTGACCTTTGAAAACCATCAGTCCAAAGTCACCTGTTCCTTCCAAAGGTCACTCCACTCACCACACGTCATGTCACAAATACTCATACACTGTATACCAAAATGTTATATTTTGATTTTTCTTTCCAAATAGTTGACTCTTCTCTCTGAAGTGATCTGTCACTCAGTTGTATCGAACTCTTAGTGGTTCAAGGAGACGGCCACCAGTAGCATCTCAGGACAAGTAGAGATGGACAATACATGGCAGCGTTGCCAGCAACACCCATATCTCCAGAATGAATAAAAGTCTGACAACTACCAAGCTATGCCTTTCCTTTCACATTTTTGCATAATTGCTCAAAATCAAAATGCTTGGTTCCTATTGTGTGTCAAATTTATTTAAATATTAACAAAAATAGTTTTGTAAACTGAAAGATTAAAAGATCAAACTGAAATTATTGTGCTTTATAAAGTAACAATCCTTCTAACTCTTTTGTGTAATTTACCATCACCTTTGCGGAGTAAGCTTTTGCAGCACTGACAGGAAGCCATCTGTTTAAAAAGGTCATACGGGTGTTTGAGGTTTGAGAGCAAACTACTTGTGCTGTTGACGAAGCAGTGAGATGGCGGAGTGTAAGACCAAGCTGCATGCAAAGTGCTCTGCTCAGCTAAAAAGCAGAAGCACATTCCCTTTGCTTGAATCTGTCCTTTCTATGGGTTACCCAGAACACATAGCGTAAGTAATTGGCTCTTAATTTTTTAAAGTTATGAAGATTTACTTTACTGATTTTTGGTTTCATAATTCACTTGGATCTGGAATTTGCAGATGATTTAACAGATTTTTTTTTCAAAAATGTTTAGTAATGGCTTTAATTGTTTAAGGATTCCAATTTTAGTGAGATTAGAGGATTGGTAACCAATGGAAATGGATTTAAGTTAATTGGTAAAAGAACCAGAGGTGAGATGGAAATCATTTTTGTTACGTAGTTGTGATCTGGAAAGCGCTGCATGAAGGGGCAGTGGAAGCAGATTCAAATGTAAATTTCAAAATGGAATTGGATAATAACTTGAAGGGGGAAATTAGGCCAAAGAGCAGGGGGAGTGGGACTTGTTTGGATAATTGGATGGCTCTTTCAAAAAGCTGGCACAGGCACAGTGGGTCAAATGGCCTTCTGTGTAATATCTTTCTCTGCTTCTCTGAGGGTAATATTGATTGTGATACAGCAGCTGTTTAATTAATTCATAAGTTATAATATGAATTATTGATAAACACATTTCTAAAGGAGTTTTTACAGTTCATTTATTTTATTGTGGCAACAACTATCTGTCAATGCCATAATTAGAAAACTCAAAAGCTTAACTAAACATTGATCAATGAGGGTTAATACTTGGCCTAATTGTTAGATTGAACATTTACACAGCTTTTGCCATCTCCCAGGTACTTTATTCAAAGATTTCCACACTGAGATTTTGTTTCTTAAAGAAGTGATAATAATTCTCACCTGCTGATTATGCAAGAATTCTTGCATAGGGAACTGTGGATTAAACTTTGCAAAACAAGTACATCAGATTTTCAAAGCGAGCCATTTGTATTCTTAGGCTAGGAAGATGCTCAGAGATTTGGTGGGTTTATGTATAATAATAACAACAACAATGACATCAAGCTGACTACAAAGTCACATCTAGAATACTAAAGAAAGAACTCACATTTTTTTGGGCACCTTTCATGACCTCAGGAGGTTCCAAAGACCTCTTCAGTCACTGGTGTACCCTTGAAGTGTCATCACTGTTGTAATATAGGAGACTGCATGTAATGTTGGGCTGGTCTCTATAGGAGCAATATATCTTGGTCAGATTTAGCAGGATAGTTTCTGAGATAATGGTATTGGTAAGGGCAGTGAAGCCTCATCACCTGTTAATCCAGATCCACTGCCATTTTAAATGGGGCCTACTGCTTGGCTGGAGGGCCTGCCTGAAATAAGCAGTCAGCCTCATTAACATGCAAATCATTAGCCATTTTGCCAACTGGCTCAGCAAAAATAAGTTTGAAATTATTTTTATGTAACTAAGAGGAGCAATCTGATTGGCTGGCAGCTCTAGTAGTTCCAGCAGTGCCAGTGCTCAGTCCTAGGTGGTGCGGAGACTGCAAGGACAAGCAGGAAGAAGAGTGATAGCTGCTGGAGAGACATATCCCAACTTTTAGAGCAGGGATGGATACAAGAACCCACGGGGAGGAAGAGGTGGGGTGAGGGGGCAGGTTTTGGAGGGCAGACTGTGAAGAATGAAGAGAGGGTGACACCTTGGGGTGGGGGTGCCCCTGATGCGCACGGGGCACCCGCCAGTGATGTGCTCCCTCTTTCTTCCTGCCTTTTCTCAACTTGGCCTCAAAATTGGCCTGCCCACTCCTGCCTGCCTGCCCAGGCCAACAGTATTATGGCATGGGCATTGTAATATCATGGTCAACTGACTTGGTAACAAACTCATTTGACCCTGTATTATTCATTAAATATGGCGGGCGAGCTGCCGATTTTGGCACCAGTCCACCTACCATATTATGAGAGACAGTTCAGGGCTGGTCAGGAAGGTGGTGGGCTGGGTGCCCCTTATATTTTACATGCCCACCTCCCCGCCCCCGCTAAAAATGCATGTATCAGGGACTGTAAAATTCAGACCTTAGAATTGAAAGTATTGCTAAACTTGTATTGAATCTCAGTTAGAACACACTTAAAGAGTGCTGTGTGCAGTTCTGGTTGGCATATTATAAAAAAGATGTAGAAGCTCTGGAACAAGTGCTAAGAAGGTTTACAAGGATGCTATCAGAAATGCTGAGATATACATATCAGAAAATGACTGACGTGTTAAAAATAGAAAGCTGAGGGGTGACCCAATAGAAGTCTTTAAAATTATGAAAGGTTTTGATTGAGTAGATATAGAGAGGATGTTTCCAGTTGTAGGGAAGAGGCCATCGATATCAGATAATCACCGAGAAATCCAATAGGGAATTCAGAAGAAACTTCTTCACCCAAAGAGTGCTGAGAAAGTGGAACTCACTACCACAGGGAGTGTTTGAAGTGAATAGTACAAATGCATTTAAAAGGGAAGCTGGAAAAGCATGAGAGAGAAGGGAATAGAGGGGAACGATAATACATATAAATGAGGAAAGATGGGAGGAGGTTCAAGTGGAGCATAAACACCATCATGGGCTGCTTAGGCTCAATGGCCTGTTTCTTTGCTGTATGACCCCCCCCACCCCTTGATCCTTGAATTTTTTCCCCCTCAATCCTGGGATCTCTTCTCCCCTCAATCCTGGGAACACCCCCTATTCTGAGACCCTATACTGGTGGCTCCAAACTGATTCATGCTGGCCATCCAGCAAACTGAGTTAACTGGTCCCTCATGGAGTCTGAGTTGCTGTAGCAGCTTACACTTTTTACAATCATTTTGTAGCCTAGAACTATGGATAGTGATGGTAGAGACTCCAATTTCTCTCTAAAGCTGACCAGGAATCTCTCATGCTCTTACTGCTGCCATTGGTGTACACTGAAAGGATTTGCAATTTGATATTCAACCCATTTGTCAGTGTTATGAATGCACCTCTGTGGCCATCAAGTCCTGGAGTGGGATTTGAACCCAGAGCTTCTGGCTCAGGGGCAGGGATGCTACCCACTGCACCACAAGACCTCCTTCAAGGCTATTTATTCAGAAATAAAAGATATTACTAGAGCTATTTTCAATTACACCAGCACTCTCTCAATTCAAGGGAGATTGAGATCCCCAGGAAGCCCGAACAGTGTGGATTTTACACTGTGACATATTGCTTATACCTGATCTCACCATATCTCATGGCTCACCACCCTGGGTCTCGCTGGGAGGAGACAGGAGTGCCTGAATAGAATGGTGCTCGACACTTGTACAGGTGCCTCTTAGGGATTGGACAATCAGAACAGAGCAGACAGCAAAGCACAGAACAAGAAGTAACCCTTGGTTTGTAGGTCCAACTAAAGATATTCAGGTTAGTGTCCAGAGAGCAGATGTTACTGGACAGTAGCTCCAAGAACCCAAAACAGATGGTCATCACTGCGGCAAAGATCTTTCCAACAACGGACTTGTAGGAAGGGAACATTCTATGAACAATAACATTAGGGTTATGGTTAGTACACAGGGTTGGGGTTATAGTTAGGAGAGGAGCTATTGGCTATGGTCAGTGCTAGGGTTAGGACCATGATTAGGATAGGGTTATGAATTGTGTTAGGGGCTGGGTCAGATATGCTCCCAAAAGCAGAACAACCCAATTGTATGTGTGATTTACATAGAATAAGGAGGCAGGATTTCACTTAGTAAAAAATCATGAAATAGAACAGCCAATAAGCTTATCATTCAGTCCACGCCTCAATTGCACTGCACATGTACCTATAGCAACCTGCCTCTATCAGTGCTTCCCAAGAACTAGAGGGAACAGATTCAAAATCATGGGCAAAAGGAGTAGAAGTGATGTGAGGATTTTTTTTTTCACCCAAAGGGTGATTGGAGCCTGGAACAAACTTCCTGAAAGGGTGGTGGAGGCAGGTTTGATCAGGATATTCAAAATGGAATTGGATTGCTATCTGAAAAGAAAGAATATGCAAGGTTACAGGGATAAAGCAGGGGAGTGGGATTAGGTAGAATGCCCTTTCAGTGAGCCAGTGCAGACTCAATGGGCCGAAGGCCTCGTTCTGCACTGTAAAGATTCTGTGATTCTGGTGTCAAACTTCATGTGACCCCGGGGAGGGTGAAGGCAAGGGTTAACTCCTGAGTGAGGAGGAGAGGTGTTTGGTGTGCTGGGAATTAAGCAGACATCTATCTTTTCACAGGCTCTTTTTGCAGCAGCAATCAGGCCTCAAATATTTGTCCATTAGGCCATGCAAACCAATAGAAATAAAACCTCAAAGATTTAAAGGGACCTTGCATTCAGTTCAAGCTCCACAAAAGCTATTGCTGCTTCAGAGCTCACGACCACAAAATCAAAACATCAGGACCCACAATTTGGGAAGCCTGCTCTGTATAGTGCATTAAATGTAGAACATATCCCATAATGCTACAGAGGCTGAACGGTGAGGTGACCAAGAGGATTGTGGTAAAGAGGATTTTAGTGGAAGAGCAGTGGGTGCAATACAGAGAGCTCATGATGAGTTTTATTAAGTTAACAGGGTAATATCATTAGACTAAACTTTGGCACGAACATATGGAAAGTTTGGATGTAGGGATAAGTGTACCCACATAATTAATTGCTATTGATGAGACCTTCTCAGATTTACTCTTGTTGTAAAGGAGCCTTTAGGAAAGAGTGACCATATTATGGTGGAATTTTACGTTAAGTTTGAAAGTGATTGCAGTTGAATAAAAGACTAGGTTCTTAAAGCTAAACAAAGGAAACTATAAAGGCATGAGGGGCAAATTAGCTATGGTACATTAGGAAGCTATGGGCGGAATTTTCCATGCCCGCTGGTAGCAGGCATGATAGATAGCATGCCCAGACAATATGGCGCGATTGGTTTCATGACGACAGGAATGCAGGTCACGATTGTCTTCTCAGCCCGCCAACAGTCATCAGGATGTTCATTGTAATATGTCAGTATATCATTAAAAGGCCATCCCACCAGGCCGGATCGTCCGTCCATGTCAGCAGGAAAGCACGCCGATGTGTTTTACAACAGCACACAGGCAACGTGCACTTGGCGGCATTCGCTTTGGGGGAACTGGAGTTGAGTGAACAGCATCGTTTTGCAGAGCTCTCCAGGTTTGCCTGTTACTTTGGGGGGCTGGGGTGAAGTGCTGCCCTGCCATAAAGGTGACTGTTGTCAGTGGGAGGTGTCTGGGTGCAACTGTTGCATATCCTTGGAGGTGACTGTTGTCAGTGGGGGGTGGAGGGCAACTGCTGTCCTGGCATTGGATCCCGCACACAAGAAATCGAGGTGGGTGCAGTCTAGGTGAGGGAAGTGGCCGCTCATTAGGGGCACCTGTATAAACTGGCCATTCCTCTGCAACTGAGACAGATCAGGCACAGCCACAGTGATATGATTGGGGTCAGGCACCTAGCCTGCCCACCCATGCAAGCAACGTGGAGGCACCAAAGTACCACCAACTGCTACAGACCCGACCCTACCCGCACCCCCACACCAGCACCCCCCCGCACAGACTGCAAGTCTTCCACCACTTTATTGGACCGTGGAGCAGTTGGGCTGCACATGTTGTACAATCTCCTCACCAATGCTGCCATGCAGCAGTCACTGCTGGAGCTGCTCACAGCCCCTTACAATCTTAGCATCCTGGTTTGAACCTGTCTCCCCCATGTCCCAGGTTGACAGGGCAGCCGTGCAACGCATTCATCTCTGGCCATCCGAGGGGTGACCAGCACTCTCCAGGAAGCATTAACGGGTGGTCACATAGGGCTAAGAACAGCCATGATAACCACGTCTCTCTCTCTTTCATGCTGCAGGAGGAGCACATTACGATCATGGCTCCTGGTCACCTAGCTGTATGGCTAATGGCCTACAGAGAGTGGAAAAGATGGAGGAGAGAGCGACTGAGGCTCCCGGCTGCACAAAGGCAGGAGCAGCAACCTCATGAAGAAGGGGCAGCAGGGGCTCCCATACACACTGCCCAGGAGCGACAGTGAGCCATGTCTGGTCAGCGTCTAGCGACACCCAGGGTCTATAGACACCGCCTGCCATTCCTGCAGATGACTGAGATCCAGAGTCGCCGATGACTGCACATGTCTAGTGACCTGGTAGCTCACATCTGCCACTTACTGCAGGACCTGGCACCAAGGGGACATGGAGGGCATCCACTGCCATTGGCCATGAAATTGTTCACCGTGCTCAAGTTCTATGCCAGTGACTCCTTTCAGGGCTCCACGGGTGACCTTTGTGGGATATCACAAGCCTCCACCCACAAATGCATCCATGAGGTTACAGATGCCATCTTCAAGGACACACAACTTTGTGCATTTTGCCCGAGACCGGGACAGCCAGGATGCAAGGGCCATTGGATTCTCCCTGATCTCGGGCTTCCCACAGGAGCAGGGTGTGATTGACTGCACTCATGTGGCGCTCAGGTCTCCATCGCTACACTCAGTGAACTTCATCAACTGCAAAGGTTTCCACTCACTGAGTGTGCAGCTGGTGTGTGACAACCAGAAATGCATCCTGTAGGTGTGCGCATGGATTCCAGGGAGTGTGCACAACACCTACATCCTGAATCGCTCACAGATTCCTGCAGTCTTCCAGGGTCCACAGAGGCTGCAGGGTTGGCTCCTTGGGGACAAGGGCTACCCACACAGGCCGTGGCTGATGATACCCATGCAGTGGCCTCAGACTGCAGCAGAGCGACTCTATAATGAGGCTCATGCTGCACCTCACACCTTGGTGGAGCAGACCATCAGGATGCTGAAGATGAGATTCTGGTGTCTGATGGAGTCCTGCAATATAATCCACAGAGGATGTCACCCATCGTCGTCACCTGCGGCGCTGCAACAGGCAAACTGGTTGAGGAGGAAATGCAGGAGCTGCATGTCTCCTCCGATGAGGAGGACACCAACAGGGATGAGGCTGAGGAGGTCCTCAGAGGCAACGATGGCAGTGATGAGGCCCTCGCACTGACCAGGTGAGGCAGGTGCACTCAGGAGGCCCTCATAGTTGCTAGATTTGTGGAGGATGATGATGACAAGCAGTTAGGTGCCCCCATTGGTCCTAATATCACAGTTGTGAATGTTTGACTCCAGTCTGGCCTATCTCAGAGGCAATACCCTCTGTGAGAATGCTCCTATCATGGAAAGGTGGTGGAGGCCCTAATACATGCTCTATTCCAGGAGGATGATGATGACATGCAGTGAGGACACTCCATAAATCTTCACATAGCCTCTGAGAATGTCTGACTCCTGTCTGGCTGGGGGCAGCTCTCTTGAGCTCCGTGATCAGGGTCATATCATAGAGATCAGCCATGAAACTTTGGAAGCATCTGATACTTTGTCTGCCTTCAGGAGCTGGAGCACAGCATAACTGGTCACAGATGCTGGTGTGATGGGGGCCAGCCCCTTCTTAAAGGTGCTGAGAGCACACTGAGAAAATGAGAGAACTCTGTGACGCCTGCCCACTACATTCTGGCAGCAATGACAAGAACCACCATGGTGCAGGCATCAGTAATGTTTCCAGGGAGTGTGAGGCTGGACCATCACTGTGGTCTGAAGGCCGCACAGACCACAGGGAAGAGGCCCTGGACTGAGACACCTGCCTTTATCTTGTGCAGAAAGGTTTCACATCTGAGTGACAAGAACACTGCTCATCAGGACAGGGAACCACAGGCAGGGAGATGTTCTTGAGAGTTTATTAACAATAGTGAACAGTGTGTACAAGTGATCAACACCCGTGCCCAGGCTGTGCAACTACATCTTCTTAACTTTCCTAACCCTGCTGCTCCGTCTTGGTGCTCCCCGGGCATCCACAGCGGAGGTGGAGGCAGCCTGCTGACTGCAATGCCCTGTCTGTGATGACTTTTGCGGGTGTCCTCTGGAGGACCGAGATTTACTACGGCTCCAGCCTGCTTTCGGGGTCCTGCTGTGTGACAGAGGCACCCTCCTCAGCTTGTGCAGGTGGAGCTGCTGGAGTCACAGGAAGAGGGGATTTGGATGGGCCGGACACTCCCGGAGTCATCTGGATTGTTGGCCCCGGAGCGTGGACCTGCTGATCCTCCTCCCTATGGGTGCCCTGGGGGCACAGGCTGACTCCTTGAGGAGAAGGGGTAGCTGGAGTGGGATTCACCTGCCTGGCACCCCTTCGTATACACATTGTTGGAGGCCAACTGTGGCATCAGTGATGGAGTTCAGCCTGCACAGCAGTACAGGAACGAAGTCCTTGACCAAGGTCTCCATGGCGGCTGCCATCCTGCCAGTGTTGACCTCGGTGCATTGGCAATGCTGGCGCTATCACCTCAGCCTGAAGATGGACAGACTCCTCCATTGTGCCTTGCAATCTGAGGTGTGCAGTGGACATCCCTCCTTGATGTTCCCCTGCTTGCCTTTGCAGCTCCAGCAACTGTAACATGACCAAGTCCAGAGGCTCCTCATCTGACTCGGACTCAGCAATGTTCTGGCCTCCAGCAGTCATCCGAGTGCCAGATGCCTGGCAAGTGCCTGCCGATCGCACTGTCTGATCCCATCCACTGTGGATCACACAGTGCGATGTATTTACCAGATTGTGATTCCAGGGCTACTCTAAAGCTTGGTCCCACCGAGGTACGTGTCTCTGCGCTGGTGGAGGGTATGGGTGAGCACCGTGATGGGACTTCAGGGAAGATGCCTCCAGATTCCTCTTCAGAGGTTTCTTCGGGGCTTGATTGGAGGCCCTGGGCCATGGACTCTGTCGGCTGTTTCCCAGATGTGCCTGCGAGAGCAAGGGGAGTTAATTAGTGCATGGCAGTGGCCTGTGAAAGAGGACACGTCACTCACGGCTTGTGTCTGATGGATGTTGCATTGCTGGATCCTCACTTGGTAGAACAGCACTGACCTCACTGTCAGCACAGGACCAGTCCAGATCGTGGCCGGCCAGCTGGATGGCTCTGTTTTCAAAGTCCGTGAGAACCTTGATTTCGGGCATTTCGCCACTGGTCTGCGGCCTCTCTCTTGTTGTGTGCCTGCTTGTCCTGCATGGATAGAGATAGAGAGAGTGTAAGCAGGAGGCCTGCCAGGTCAGATGATAAGTATGCCTGGCCTGTGTGGGTGGTGAGTGGTCCCATGGACAGGATGAGGACAATGACGGTGAGTGTGGGAGAGTGAATGGTGATGTCCCTCGCACTAACAGTGAGTGAGGGCCCTGTGGACGTGTGACGGGTTAGAGAGAGTGTGAGGTGAGAGTAATGGGTAGAGTGACTTACCCTGGCAGATCGGAGGAGATTGTGCATCCTCTTGTGGCACTGGGCGGCTATCCTCTTCTGAAGGATGTTAGCACAGACCACCGCTACCACTGTCTTCCAGGGTGGATTGGTGACGTTGCTGCCCATCCTGCGGGGGTAGAGTACATCCCATCAGGCCTCCACAGCATCCAGCAGTTGCTCAAGGGACCCTTTGTTGAAGCAGGGTCTGTGGTCTTTTTTCCTTTGCTGGCCATGTCTCCCAGGCAGCGTGGTGAGCTGGAAGCAATGAGCGCTGTGTTTGTGACTGGACTTTAAACATGGAGGCTGGTATGATACAGCAGCGGTGTTGATGGCCGGTGAATGATCCCTGCGGAATGCCGCCTGGCATTCACACCCCCAGCAGCATTCCACAGGGATCATTCCCTCCAGGATACCTGGTCCACTCCTCTATCACTGCCTAAACCTCAACCCCCTCCCACGGCACCTTCCCATGCAACCGCAGAAGGTGCAACACCTGCCCCTTCACTTCCCCCCTCCTCACCGTCCAAGGGCCTAAACACACCTTTCAAGTGAAGCAGCATTTCACTTGCACTTCCCTCAATTGAGTCTACTGCATTTGTTGCTCCCAATGGGGTTTCCTCTACATTGGAGAGACCAAACGCAGACTGGTGACCGCTTTGCAGAACACCTTCAGTCTATCTGCAAGCATTACCCAGACCTCCATGTGGCTTGCCATTTCAACACTCCACCCTGGTCTCATGCCCACATGTCCGTCCTTGGCTTGCTGCAATGTTCCAGTGAAGCTCAACGCAATCTGGAGGAACAGCACCTCATCTTCCGACTAGGCACTTTACAGCCTTCCAGACTGAATATTGAGTTCAACAACTTCAGATCATGAACTCTCTCCTCCATCCCCACCCCCTTTCCGATCCCCCTTTTTCCAATAATTTATAATTTTTTTATTACATATTTTTCTTTTCCCACCTATTTCTATTATTTTTAATTGTATTTCCATCCATTGTTTCATCTCTACCTTTTAGCCTATTTCAATCCCTTCCCCCCACCCCACCCCCACTAGGGATCTCTGTACCTTGTTTGTCCTGCTTTCTACCCTTAATGTCCCCATTAGCACATTCCTTAGCTAATTTCATCACCGTCAACACCTCTCTGTCCTTTTGTCTATGATATCTTTGGCAATCTCTTCTTTGCCTCCACCTATCACCGGCCCTCTATCCAGCTCTACCTATCCCACTCCCCTCAACCAGTTTATATTTCACCTCATTTCTATTTTTCCTTAGTTCTGATGAAGAGTCATTCGGACTCGAAACATTAACTGTGTTCTCTCCGCAGATGCTGCCAGACCTGCTGAGTTTTTCCAGCTATTTTTGTTTTTGTTTCAGATTTCCAGCATCCGCAGTATTTTGCTTTTCCCTATTTTTATACTCCATTCCCTTTGAAATAAAGGCCAACATTCCATTTGCCTTCCCTGTTACCTGCTGAACTTGTGTGTTAACTTTTTGGGGTTCACGCATAAGGACTCCCAAATCCCTCTGTGTTGCAGCCTTCTGCAGTCTTTCTCCATTTAAATAATATTCAACTCCTCTATTCTTCCTACCAATGTGCATAACATCATGTTTTCAACATTATATTCCATTGCCATGTTTTTGCCCACTCACTTAACCTGTCTATATCTCTCTGTAGGCTCTTTGTGTCATCCTCACCACTGCCTTCCCATCTATTTTTGTGTCATCCGCAAACTTGGCGATAGTGCATTGATTTCCCTCATCCAAGTCATTAATATATATTGTAAATAATTGTGGCCCCAGCACTGATCCCTGCAGCACTCCACTAGTAACAGGTTGCCATCATGAAAATGACATGCTTACCCTGTCTCTGTCCTCTATTAGTTATCCAATCCTCTATCCATGTTAATATACTCCCCTCAACACCATGGGCTCTTATCTTATTAAGTAACCTTATGTGTGGTACCTTATCAAACGCCTTTTGGAAGTCCAAATATTTAACATCTACTGGTTGCCCTTTATCTATCCTGCTTGTTACCTCCTCAAAGAATTCTAATAAATTTGTTAGGCAGGATTTCCCCTTCAAGAAGCCATACTAATTCTGCTTGATTAGATTATGTAATTCTAAACGCTCTGCTATTACATCCTTTATAACAAACACCAATATTTTCCCAATGATAGATGTTAAGCTAACTGGCCTATAGTTACCTGTTTTTTTTTAATCTCCCTCCCATTTTGAATAAAGGGGTTACATTGGCCGTTCTCCAATCCTCTGGGACTCCTCCAGAATCTAAGGATTCTTGGAAGATTACGACCTGTGCATCCACTGCCTCTGCAGTTACTTCCTTTAATATCCTAGGATGCAACCCATCAGGTCCAGAGGACTTTTTCTCCAGTGATAGTTATTGTATTTATTTCCTCCCCTCCAACTGCCCCTTGATTATTTAGTATTTTTGGAATGTTATTAATATCTTCTACCGTGAAAACTAAAGCAAAGTATTTATTCAACTCCTCTGCCATTTCTTGGTTCCCCATTATTATTTCCCCAGCCTCATTCTCTAAGGGGCCTATGTTCACTTTGGTCTCTCTCTTCCTCTTTATATATTTAAGGACACTCTTACTGTCCATTTTTATCTTACTCGCTAGTATACCCTCAAAGTTTATTTTCTCCATCTTTTTTTTTTAATGGTCATCTTTTGTTGGTTTTCAAAACTTTCCCAATCCTCTGGCTTACCACTAATCTTTGCCACATTGTATGTTTTTTCTTTCAATTTGATACTGTCCTTAGCCTCTTTAGTTAACCCTGGTTGGTTTATCCCCTTCCTACAATCCTTCTTCCTCACTGGGATATATCTTTGTTGTGGGTCATGAACTAGTTTCTTAAATGTCTGCCATTGTTCATCAAACATCTTTTCTGCTAAACTCCTTTCCCAGTCCACTCCAGCCAACTCTGTCCTCATTCCATTGTAATTACTCTTATTGAAGTTTAGCTCACTTGTTTCTGACCCAGGTTTCTCACTCTCAAACTGAAAGCATAAATTCTATTATGGTCACTGTTTCCTAGGGGATCTTTTACTCTGGGAACATTTATTAAACCTGCCTCATTACATATTACCAGATCCAAAATAGCCTGATCCCTGGTTGGATTCGTAACATATTGTTCTAAGAAACTGTCCCCAATACACTCTATGAATTCTTGCTCGTGGCTACCTATGCCAATCTGATTTTCCAAATCTACAGGAAGATTAAAGTCACCCATGATTAATGTATTGCCTTTTGTACATGCCCTCATTATCTTCTGATTTATTCTCTGTCCTATGGCATAGCTACTGTTAGGGGGCCTATAGACAACTCCCACCAGTGTCTTCTTCCCCTTATTATTTCTTACGTCTACCCATATGGATTCTATATCGTCTGATCCAAGATCATTTCTTGCTATTGTACTTATTCTATCTCGTACTAACAAAGCTACCCCACCTTTCCTTCCTGCCTGTCCTTTCGAAAAGTCACATATCCCTGAATATTTAGTTCCCAGCTTTCATCTCCTTGTAACCACGTCTCCATAATGGCTATAAGATCATACACATTAACTTCTGTTTGTGCCGTTAATTCATTTACTTTGTTCAGAATACTACGTGAATTTAAGTAAAGAGCCATTAATGTTGCTTTTTTTTTTACCATTTTTCCCACTTTGACCTTATTTACTGCTTTTTTTAATGTTTGTACATTCTGTCCCTTCCTGTCACACTCTGGGTATCATTACCTAAATAGCTGCCCTGCAAGGCTGCCATATCCTTTTGCTTGGATACCTAGATACCCTCTTTTCAGAACCTTCCCCCCTTCTATTTAGTTTAAAGTCCTCTCTACAGCCCTAGTTATTTGATTCACCAGGACACTGGTCCCAGATGGTTAAAGTGAAGCCTTTCCCACTAGAACAGCTCCCTTCTACCCCAGTACTGGTGCCAGTGCCTCATGAACTGAAACCTACTCCTCCCACACCAATCTCAAAGCCACGCATTTAACTCCTTGACTTTATGTCAGTTTGCATGTGGCTCAGGTAGTAATCCCGAGATTATCACCTTGGAGGTTCTGCTTTTTAATTTAGCTCCTAACTGTTCAAATTCTCTCAGCAGAACCTCCTTTTTAGTCCTATCAATGTCTTCGGTACCAACATGGATGACAACAACTGTGTCCCTCCCCTCCCACTCCAAGTTCCTCTCCAGCCCTGAGGAGATGTCCTTAACCCTGGCGCCAGGCAGGCAACACAGCCTTCGGGACTCATGCTCATGGCTGCAGAGAACAGTGTCTATCCCCCTAATTATACTGTCCCCTACCACTGCTACATTCTTATTTCTTCCCTTGACTTGAATGGCTCCCTGTACCACGGTGCCATGATCAGTTCTCTCATCCTCCCTGCAGTCCCAGCTCTTGTCCACACAGCTCCAAAGAACCTTGTAGCTGCTGGACAGTTGCAGGGTTCGAGGCTCCTTGACCACTAACCCCTGGGCCCCCAAACCTGCCTCACCTGCAGTCACACCCTCCTGTCGCTGATCACAGACCTAATTTAATTCCCTAATCTGAGGGGTGTGACTGCCTCCTGGGGCAAAGTGTCCAGGTAACTTTCCCCCTCCCTGATGCGGTGCAATGTCAGCTCAGACTCCAGCTCCTTAACTTGGATCTGAAGCTCTTCGAGCTGTAAACACTTGGTACAGATGTGTTGCTCTGGATCACCTTGTGTCCAGCAGCCCCCACATGCTGCAGCAGCAACACATCACCCGTTTGCCATCACTATCATATTTTATTCAACTTACTAATTAATTACTCTAGTATCCCCATTCTTTACACTTTATTATAATTATTTTTATACACACCAGTGTCGATCTTATACTTATCAAGCTATCTTTAAGAGAAAGAGAAAAAAAGGCTAGCACACAAACTAAAGACCTTAATTTTACTTAAAGACTAGAAATTCTCACCAATCAACTGCTCTCCTCGCTCTTTTCCCTCTCGCAGTCTTTAATGGTCTCACACTCTTCTCTCAGGCTGTCACTGTTAAAGGCCCTGTTCCTCTCGCACTCTCACCCTGTAAATGACCAGACTATTTGTCTCACACTCTCTCATTGTAAATGAGCACACTGTTTCTCTCACAATCTCTCCCTGTAAATGACCACACTGTTTCTCTCTCACTCTCTCGCTGTAAATTACCACACTGTTTCTCTCACAATCTCTCGCTGTAAATTACCACACTGTTTCTCTCACACTCTCTCGCTGTAAATGACCACACTGTTTTGCTCACACTCTCTTGCTGTAAATTACCATGCTGTCTGGGCCCCAGCTGTTTACAATCTATATTAATGATTTAGACATGGGGACTAAACATAATATTTCCAAGTTTGCAGATGATACAAAACTAGGTGGAAGTGTGAGTTGAGGGGGGGAAGCAAAGAAGCTTCAAGGGAATTTGGAGAGGCTAAGCGAGTGGGCAAAAATTTGGGAGATAGAAAACAGTATGAAGAAATGTGAGGTTATCCATTTTGGTCGAAAAATAGAAATACAGAGTGTTTCTTAAATGGTGAGAGGCTGGGAAATGTTGGACTCTAAAGGGTCTTAGCTGATCTTGTTCATGAGTCACTGAAAGCTAACATGCAGATACAGCAAGCAATTAGGAAGGCAAATGGTATGTTGGCCTTAATTGAAAGGGCATTTGGGTATAGGAGTAAAGATGTTATTGGAAATTATTTTTAAATTTGATTTGTAGTAGGGTCTATGTCTGTGGGTGTGTCTGTGTGTGGCTTAATTGGATTAAAACTGGGTTGTTGGGTGCTTTGATGTATAGTAGTTTTGAGATGTTAACTGGGTGAACAGTAAGTTAAAAAGCAAAGAATATATTTTCATTTGTTGAATAATCCATTCAAAAGAAGGGAGTAAAATCTTACACCTAGCTAGGAGACACCAAGCAAGGTGTTCATATTACTAATAAAATTGGTGCTATGAAAGGGGTTTTATTGTTGGAAGAGGTGGAGTTCAAAGACCTAGTGATACACTGAGAATTTACAATCAAAGGGAAAACTAGGTATAACCCGAGAGGAGTTTGTGTGTGCAGGTCAGAGGCATGTAAGATCTAAGCAGCCTGTAAGCCTTACAACTGTCTGCAAAGGATACAATTTGAAAGGAACCTCATTTTGAATTTGTAAGATAAAACGTGCTTTGCCTGGTGTCTGTTTAAAGTCAATGGGTTATTAATGCCTTGGGGAAGATTTACCTGGGAGTAATTAATTTGGGGGTTTTGTTTAAAAGTTATAATGGTAGTAATTTGTAGACTTGTGAACATGTTTAAATTTGTTGTTCTATTAATAAATGTTTAACTTAGTTTTATATAAAAACGTCTTGAGGCTTGGTGGTTTTATTTCTGAATTCAGAGCTGCATCTCACACATACCAATTGAAAATATCAGTTATGACAGTTGTTCATGTTTCCCTCTGGGATTCAAACAACTCAGCCTTTACCAACTGCTGTGTCATAACATTACCTAAGGAAGGATATGAGTGCAACAAAGGTTCACAAAATTCATTCCTGGGATGGACAGCGTGTCCAAGGGGGAAAGATTAAATAGACTTTTTTTTAAAATTCATTCCTGGGATTGGGCATCACTGGCTAGGCCAGCATTTATTGCCCATCCCTAATTGCCCTGGAGGGCATTTAAGAGCCAACCACATTGGTGTGGGTCTGGAGTCACATGCAGGCCAGAGTGGGTAAGGATGGCATATTTCCTTCTCTAAAGGATATTAGTGAACCAGATGGGCCTTTATTCTCTGGACTTTCGAAGAATAAGATGTGATCTCTCAAAAATTATTACAGGGCTCAACAGGGTAGATGCAGGAAGGGTGTTTCCTGTGGATGAGGGCAGAGAGAGAGAGGGGGGGGCGGTGCGGTGGCGGTGATGGTTTTGAACCAGGGGACACCATATCAGAATAAGGGGCAAGCCATTTAGCACTGAAATGAGGAATTTCTTCACTCAGAGAGTGGTGAATCTTTCGAATTCTCTGCCCCAGAGGGCTGTGGAAGCTCAATCATTGAGTATGTTCAAGAGTGAGATTGAAAGATTTCCACATATTAAAAACATCAAGCGATACAGGGATAGTGCAGGAAAACAGTGTTAAAGTAGAAGGTCAGCCATGATGTTATTGAATGTTAGAGCAAGCTCGAAGGGCTAAATGGCCTCCTCCTGCTCCTATTTCTTATGTTCTTGTCAGTAAGATGTAATAACATTATTGGAATTTATTATAAAGTATATTGGTATTTGTGTCTAGTTGTGTCTGTATGTGTGTGTGTGCGCGAGCAAGACTTAATTGGATTAAAGGCAGCTGGTCTGCGGGCTTTCATGTAAACATGATAAACATGGGGGAGGTATAGAATGTAAGGAGTAAAAGTACATTTGCATTTTTAAATAAACCAGCCTAGATTGTTTTCAAAAGAAGGACTGAAATGTGTCGCCTAACCAGCTAAAGTTCAAAAACGGTGGGTGGAATTTTCCATGCCTGCTGGTTGTGGGCATGATTGGTGGCATGAGTGGACAACATGGCGCAATCGGTTTCACGATGGCGAAGGCTGGTCGCCATTGTCCACTCAGACTGCAGATGGCGGTTCTGTTTCCCGTTATCGGTTGTCGGGAACCTCATTGTAATACATCAGCATATCATTATCAGGCCACCCCAACAGGCTCTTGCACCCCCGCTGGATCGTCCGTCCACACTGACAGGAAAGCACGCCAACATGTTTCACAACAGCATAGAGGTGACATGCACTTGGTGGCCTGCACTTTGGGTGAACAGGAGGTGACTGCACAGCAATGTTCTGCAGGCTCGCCAGGGTCGCCTGTTGCTTTGCAGGCTTCAGGGGTGCTGGGGGGGAGAGGGGGGGTTTGGGCCCTGGCCAGGGTGGAGGGGGAAATCAGCTCTGCCTCTGAGGTGACTTTTGAGGGTGTGGGTGAGTGCAGTGACCTGTGACAAGATTCTAGGTATGGTGTCTTCAGATTCCTCTTCAGAGGTTTCTTCAGAGCTTGATTGGAGGCCCTGGGTCATGGACTCTGTCGGTTGTTTGGCAGATGTGCCTGTGAAAGCAAGGGGAGAGAATGAGTGCACGGCAGTGGCCTGTGAAACAGGACACATCACTCACAGCATGGTTGTCAGATGGATGTTGCACTGCATGATCCTCACTTGGTAGAGCAGCACCAACCTCACAGGACGAGTCCAGATCATGGCCAGCCAGCTGGATGGCTGTGTTTTCAAAGTCCATGAGCACCTTGATTTGGGTATTTCACCACCGATCTGCAACCTCTCCCTTGTTTGTCCTTCATGGATAGAGATGGAGATGGTATAAGCAGGATGCCTGCCAGGTCAGATGATAAGTATGCCTGGCCTGTGTGGGTGGTGAGTGGTCCCATGGATGGGATGAGGACAATGACGGTGAGTGTGAGAGAGTGAATGGTGATGTCCCTTGGACCGGCAGTGAGTGCAGGCCCTGTGGAGGTGTGATGGGTTTGTGAGTGTGTGAGTTGAGTGATGAGATGAGTCATTTACCCTGGGGAAATGGAGGAGATCATTCATCCTCTTGCAGTACTAGGTGGCTGTCCTCTTGTGCAGGGCATTGGCACTGACCAATGCTTCCTAAGTGGGGTTAGCGCTGTTGCTGCCCATCCAGCGGGCAGAGTGGGGTAGAGGACATGCTGATGGGCTTCCACTGCATCCAAAAGTCACTGAACCTGGGGGCTGGAGTCTTCTTCAGTTTCAGGGCCATGTGTTCCGTGCAGCAGTGGTGAGCTGGAAGCACTGAGATGGGTGCTTTCAGCTGGACTTTAAGCATGGCACCTGGCGTGGTGCAGTGGTGGGATGGCAGCAGGTGGGTGAATGAGAGTTCCCCCGGACATGGAAATGGCTTGCTTGCCAGGAGTACATAAATAATGAGGCAGAATCACAATGCAGAAGAGGCCATTCGGCCCATCGAGTCTGCACCGACATGTGAGAAACACCTGACCTACCAACCTAATCCCATTTACCAGCACTTGGCCCATGGCCTTGAATGTAATGATGTGCCAAGTGCTCATCCAAGTACTTTTTAAAGGATGTGAGGCAACCCACCTCCACCACCCTCCCAGGCAGTGCATTCCAGACTGTCACCACCCTCTGGGTAAAAAAGTTTTTCCTCACATCCCCCCTAAACCTCCTGCCCCTCATCTTGAACTTACACCCCCTTGTGACTGACCCTTCAACTAAGGGAAACAACTGCTCCCTATCCACCCTGTCCATGCCCCTCATAATCTTGTACATCTCGATCAGGTCACCCCTCAGTCTTCTCTGCTCCAATGAAAACAACCCAAGTCTATCCAACCCCTCTTCATAACTTAAATGTTTCATCCCAGGCAACATCCTGGTGAATCTCCTCTGCACCCCCTCCAGTGCAATTGCATCCTTCCTATAATGTGGTGACCAAAACTGCACGCAGTACTCCAGCTGTGGCCTCACCAAGGTTCTATACAACTCCAACATGACCTCCCTACTTTTGTAATCTATGCCTCGATTGATAAAGGTAA
The DNA here is from genome assembly GCF_017639515.1 of Carcharodon carcharias. Lineage (NCBI taxonomy): Eukaryota > Metazoa > Chordata > Chondrichthyes > Lamniformes > Lamnidae > Carcharodon > Carcharodon carcharias. Next base: position 2,236,867 of record NC_054484.1, on the reverse strand, counting down.
GTTTGGGACAATACAACATGAAAACCCGTCATCGCAGCCGGCAGGTAAAATGTTGTTTTACCTGCCCACTACCACACTTAGTGCAAATCTGGAACGATTCCGCCCAGTGTGTTTATTTTTCCCAAAGATTACTGGTAACCTTAGAACTATGAAAGATTTTTGTTATTAGAAAGGTAAAGCCCAAAAACATAGTGAAACAATGGGTATTTGCATTCAAAGGGAAAATGTGTATAAAGGACTGAAGGCTATGTGTAAGGGTAGGCATTTTTAAGATCTAACAGGTGAGAAAAGCATCTTTGCCTTAGGCTGCTGTTTTCAAAGAACTGTAGTTAAGAAAATGCACTTGGAAATCAATTAGTCCAGGGTATTGTGCGTCACCCTGCCAGGGTCTTTTAATATCTATGTGTCTTACTGTTGCCTTAAAGAAGTGTAACAGGGAATTAGATTGATGAGGGGATTTAGAAGTTATCATAGTCGTGATTTGTAGATCTATGTCTGTGCTTAAAAAATCACTTTTCTTGTTAATAAATGTTTAATCTAGTTTTGTAAAAACCTGTAAGACTTAGTGGTCTTATTATTACTGAATTCAAGGCATGCATCTTGAAATTTATACAAATTGCAAAACATATTGTGCCAGTTGTTTCAAGTTTCCCTTTGGGACTCCAACAACTCAGCATTTACCATTGGCTGTGCCATAACATTCGTATGTTCTTACTGGTGTAAGGGATTCCCTTCACCACATGACTGGAAATCAACCATGGGACAAACTTTCACTCCATGGAGCCACTCTTTAGATCACACTCGGTGTGAAAAAGATAAACTTTGTCCCTAATGTCTGACTTTGTGAGTGATTTGTTTAACTGTCTCTGCAGGCGGAAGGCTTTAGCTGCAACAGGAGGAAGGAGCACACAAGAGGCTACTGATTGGTGAGTGAGGTGATGGGTACTGATCATGGTTTCTATCCTAAATCAGATTTGTTTTGTAATGTTTGTGAAATTGAAATTTGATTCTGTAGGTTTACAGACTCACCTGAGCAGCCAACACCAACCACCTCCAAACAGTTCTGGAAAATTCTAACATTAAGAAACTACATAGGAGGTGTAAGAACTTGGAAAATTTTCAGGAAGTAATCAGCCCATTCAATATCACAGAATCTTAACAGCATAGAAGGAGGCCATTCAGCCCATCATGTCTGCAATGGCTCTCCAACTGAGCCTTATGACCTAGTGCCATTGCCCGACCTTTTCCCCGAACCCCTGCACATCATGCAGAAATGTCCAGAAGTTACAACACACAGAAGACATTTGGCCCAAGGAGTCTGTCACCATTTACCCTCCATACACAGAAATGGTGCAATCACATACAAGACTGAGAAAACACAGAAAAGAGTAGTGATCCAAGCACCGACCCCCCACCCCCCCCCCCCCAACGCCCCCACCCCACCCGAGTCACCATTGCAATCTGATAAATAACCTTTCACCACAACTCTCTGTCCCTTGGTCAATTTTGTACCCACTCTAACATTGTCCCTTTCATTCCATCGGCTTTAAGTTTGCTAACAAGCCTATTCTGTGGCACTTTATCAAACAGGTTTAAAAAGTCCAAATGCACATCAGCCATTACTTCAAAGAACTCAGTGAAGTTAATCAAACCCAAGGGAGAGAAGAGGAGCCAGTGACGGAGAGGCGTGGTGGGAGGAACTGGAGAAGGGTGGGCAGTGTTGACTCTCCAATCAGACAGCCTTGAAACCGGATCCGGATATCCTAAGCAAACTATGAAGGGATAATTCATGTTTGATGCCTTTTTGCCAATGACACTTTTCTTGATTTGCTTGATGTAATGAACTATACACAACACAATGTTTGCAACATATAACCTCATTCTGCAAAGCTATAAATAGGCTGATCTGATACTGTAACACAAGATAACAAACACTGCACCAGTTAAATTCCTGCAGAAGCTAGGAAGAGTTATTTTCTAATTATTAGTGCTATTACATTATAAATGAAAACAAACATCAGCGATGCTTTAACATCTGGCCATTATTTCCAAATTTTCCAGTGGTGAAGTGTACTTGTTGTTCACAAAAATGAAACTTCTCTCACAACAGTGAATACTGATAAGTAGCCAGGTGTATGGGCTCGAGCTTGCATAGAATCAGGGTTGGAACATTGTCTGTGTGTTACTGCTCACACACCACACACAAAGATGTCAAAACAAACACTACTTTAGAAAATGCAACCCAAAGCTAACTCTGGTCAGCTGTTCCCTGGTCAGACTTTGATCAAAGTTTTGTAGATTGCTTCTTCACCTCTAATATCCTCAGGCAACGGTGTATCTGTGGCACTACCAACCACCCCCCACCCACCGCAGCCCCCACCCCCGCTTTGCCCAAAGCACACCAACCACCCCTACTACTGGAGACCTCCAGAGAAACTGCAAGTATGGGTAGTTACAGGATTCCTCAACAATCTCTCACTGATATTATGATGGAAAAGTTCACATGGAGAATGTATGCTTTAGCTCAGTTATAGGGTTAGGATGTGTTTGAAAAGAATTTGAATGATCTGTTTCATTCCAACATTCATAAATGCAAGGATCTATAAATTCATCATCTGTCATTCTCCCTCACCCCATCACTTGAATCCAGTTTTATGAAGTACAACTTTGACAGAGGACAGGGGTTTGGTGATTGAGGGAATTTGGTGCAGTGAATGGAGGTGCTATTCCATTTTTTTAAAAAGGGAGTGGTCTAAGAAAGGGAGCTGGAGATAGCAAGACATAAGACCTGAGAGCTGAGGCCTAAAGGCAGTAATTAAACCTAATAGATTAAACATTTAACTGACTAGGTTCTAAAAGAGGCAGCAGTTTTTTTTAAAAAATCATGATTTGGTACCGAGACCTGTTGCTTGCAATTCCTACATGATGTGAAGCTTCAGGATGGTACATGAGTCTTGTGGGCCACGTGTGTAGGAAGAGGCTCCAGGTTGAGCTCAGGATTTCTATGTTTGAGGGACAGCTGGAGTCTCTACAGAGCATCAGGGAGGATGAGGGTTCCCTGGATTGTACATTCCAGGGAGTAACCACCACACCGGCAGAGAAAGTTCAGGATAGTAGGTGGGTAGCCATCTGGAAGAGTAGGAAGTGAAGGATTCTTCAAGGTATGTACCGCACACATACAAATACTCAGCACTGCGGACTGCTGGGACTGGGAACACCTTGAAGGAGTGCAGTCCAGACCTTGGCACCAGTTGATATGGGACTTGACAAGAGGAAACAGCAAAGAATATAAATATAGTCATTATAGTAGATTCCATAGTTAGGGGATAGGTAGTCATTTCATTATGAGCCCTGTGTGGGGTGTTGCCTCCCTGGTGTCAGGACAAAAGATATCATGGACAGGGTGCAGAATTCCTGCAGGGAAAAGAGAGTGAGTTAGAAGTTATGGTGTACTTGGTACCAATGACACAGAAAGAGTATTGAGGTCCTACAGTCAGATTTCAGGAGCAAGGGAGGGAGTTTAAAAAGTAGGATCATGAAGGTAGTAACCTTGGATTGTTCCTACTGCCATTATAATGAAATCTGCCATTTGAGAGACTGGAGGGGTTGGGGGGTGGGGGAAATATGTGCATGTTTCTGTCTGCACTAATTTTGGTTTCAAAGCCTGTATTTTTTTTTTGAGACAGTCGCTGACTGAAAGGGAAACCAAAACTGCTGGTTCTGGGAAAGGGGGGGGTTATAACTTTGATTTCCTGGCAATGGCATCAGATTTCTGGGAAATTAGACTGTGACCTTCAGTTGCAAAGGAAACAGGGGCAGATTGAATCCAAAAAGAAAGTAGAGCTTTCAGAGACCAGTTTTCAGCAGGGAGTCAAAGCAGACAAGCTGTGGAGAGCTGTATGTATGGGACAGCTGGAAGACTGAAACCTGGGGCAGAATTTTACGCTGATCAGGCAACGCATGCCTGACCCAATCGGACGTGAAATCGCACAAGATGATGTCAGGGCGAGTGTCCCAATGTCGTCCCCCATTCACGTGATATCTCAGTCGGCGGGCACACGCACGTGGTGGAGCTGTGCCCACCATCAATTAAGAGGCTACTTAAAAGGTAATTAAAAAGGCAATTGACCAAGATTCCACGTTGCCCGTGCGATTTTGCACTCGTCACATGGGCAAAACAGGCAGGTGGGCAGCTGTCAATTTGCAAAACCCCATCCAAGGGCAGGATAAAAAGGGTTGGAAGCATTGCCAGTGAGTAGTGAGGAGTTTAGGAGATAGTTTGCTGCTGGTTGCTTATTGGTACTTGGCAGCTTCATCTCTGTTTGGGGCTTCATTCTTAGCATTTCCAGGCTTCACTTCAGGATTCATTGGTGTCTCCAAGGCCCCTGGAGGATTCAGATATGTGGACCCTTCCAAGTATCAGACAGCCTTCGGTGACCCTGCTAATGAGGATTGTGGTCTCCATTGGAGGCACCTCCTCTGAGGAGGAAAAGAGGGGGAGAAGGGAGAGGAGGCCGGGTGTCCCAATGCTGCTTCCAGGGGAGGGACCCGTGGGAGGAGAGGCGCAGGCACAAGGGGCACAGGACCAGCAGGCAGTCCAAGGTGGAAGGGGCCACAGAAGATGCCACTATCCTGCTGCCAGGGTTTAGAGGCAGCAATGCAGCTACCTCAATATGTCAAAGGTGCAATGCCGAAGGAGGCTCTGCCTCTGAAGGGAGACAGCGACCTCTATCTGCCAGATGATTGGGCCTAAGATCACCTCAGATTGTGGGTGGACACCCCATGCCAGTGGCTCTGAAGGTCACAGTGGCCCTCAACCTCTCTGCCTCCAGCTCTTTCCAGGGGTCAGTGGGGGATCTGTGTGGAGTCTCCCAATCAGCTGTCCAGAGTTGCGTTAAGCTAGTGACAGAAGCTCTGTTCGGATGGGTATTGACTTTCATTCATTTCCATATGGATGAGGCCAGCCAGGCTGAGACAGTCAGAGGCTTCGCGGCCATTGCTGGATTTTCTCATGTCCAGGGTACCATCGACTTCACACATGTGGGCATCAAGGCGCCAGCGGGTCAGCCCGGTGCCTTCATTAACAGGAAGGGATTCCACTCCAAGAGCACAGAGATAGTGTGTGACTAGAGGATGCAGATTCTGCAAGTCCATGAAAGGTACCCTGATAGCTCCCATGATGCTTACATCCTGAGACAAGTCCAGGTGCCGAGACTCTTCAGTGCTCCAGTCCGACTGGATGGATGGCTGCTAGGTAATAAGGGCTATCCTTTGAAAAGTTTGCTTATGGCACCACCCAAGAACTGAGACAGACCAGTGGATAACAGGAGCCATGCCTCCACAAGTTGAGCTTCTGATGCCTGGACTGTTCACTACAATCCTCCCCAGGGCGGGTGTGATAGTGGTTGCCTGCTGCACTCTCCACAATCTGGCACTGGCAAGGGGGGACCCACAGGAGGAAGAAGATGTTGACTCAGCTGCACAGGCCACAGAGGATGAATCCAGTAGTGAGTCAGAAGAGGAGCAAAATGAGGAGAATGCTGAGGGCATGGAGCCAGACCTCAGTAATCTGCAAGGATACCTTGATCCAATGCTCCTTCAGCTAGGCTGCCAAGTAACTTCTCCCTCATTATGCCCGGGATGTCCAAAATACCCCTGTCATGTGAACCCAAAGTCCACCGAGTGCCTGTGCAATAAAGTTTAGAGCCACTCATTACATACCAGCGTCCCCAGCACCAAAAACAAAAGGTGAAGGATACTCAGGCCATCACAACAAAAGCAAATTTAATGTTACTGTCACATTGAAATCACATTGACATGACCATTACTCGTGTTGATGTCCACACCAGTAGACATATAAACCAAACATAATTGAACAGAAGGTTACCCGTGAACAGTCCCTCGTGCTCATGGTGCCTTAAACTTATGTTTACAAGTGCTACCTCTTGGTGCCCCCCTCCCTCATTGGCAGCAACACTGGAGACAGCCAGCTGACTTTGACGTCTTGTTGGCCTCAATGACCTTGGTGGTCATCCTCTGGCCTGTGGAGCCTGTGCTGGTACTGCCTGGGAGGGAGCAGCAAGTGCCATGGCTGGCATCTCCCCAGTCATCATAGCCTCATCAGATGTCACGGTCACTGGCAGAGTGGTGGAGGAAAAGCTGCAGTCATTCGGAGCACCCTGAGAGGAACCCGCAGAGACAACAAGCAGGCCATGCGCTAACATGAGGTCACTCTGGATTCCCCTGCTCACCATTGATGGATTGGCACCTAGCTGGGATACTGGGTGCCTTATCCGTCTCCCACACGGACACTGACCACCTGAGACCGTTGCCTCTGTGAGGGCTTGCAGGTCCGAGTGCAACCCCAGGAACCCCTACTTCTGTTCCTGGAGCAGCCGCTCCATTAGAATTGGCACTCTCCCAATGGAGGTCATGTTGGAGTTGTATAGAACCTTGGTGAGGCCACAGCTGGAGTATTGTGTGCAGTTCTGGTCGCCACATTATAGGAAGGATTTGAAACAAAAAATAAAAAATACCTGGAAAAACTCAGCAGGTCTGGCAGCATCGGCGGAGAAGAGTACAGTTCTTTTTGTTTTTATATGGGAAGGATGTGATTGCACTAGAGGGGGTGCAAAGGAGATTCACCAGGATGTTGCCTGGGATGAAACATTTAAGTTATCAAGAGAGATTGGATAGACTTGGTTTGTTTTCATTGGAGCAGAGAAGACTGAGGGGCGACCTGATCGAGGTGTACAAGATTATGAGGGGCATGGACAGGGTGGATAGGGAGCAGCTGTTCCTCTTAGCTGAAGGGTCAGTCATGAGAGGACACAAGTTTAAGGTGAGGGGCAGGAGGTTTAGGGGGGAATGTGAGGAAAAGCTTTTTTACCCAGAGAGTGGTGATGATCTGGAATGCACTGCCTGGGAGGGTGGTGGAGGTGGGTTGCCTCACATCCTTTAAAAAGTACCTGGATGAGTACTTGGCACATCATAACATTCAAGGCTATGGGCCAAGTGCTGGTAAATGGGATTAGGTAGGTAGGTCAGGTGTTTTTCACATGTCGGTGCAGACTCGATGGGCTGAAGGGCCTCTTCTGCACTGTGTGATTCTGAGAAGGCAGTGCACTCGGCCATGAGGGTCAATACAGTGCTCATGCTCCACATGGACTCCTCCACAATGGAGACCATGGCACACAGACCCTCATGGACCTCCACCAGATCATCCTGCACATCTCACTGGACATCCATAAGACCAAAAGACATAGGAGCAGAAATTAGGCCATTCTGCCCATCGAGTCTGCTCAGCCATTCAATCATGGCTAATAAGTTTCTCAACCCCATTCTTCCGCCTTCTCCCTGTAACCTTTGATCCCCTTACCAATCCAAGAACCTATCTACCTCAGTCTTAAATACACGCAATGACCTGGCCTCCACAGCCTTCTGTGGCAATGAATTCCATAGATTCACCACTCTCTGGCTAAAGAAGTTTCTCCTTATCTCTGTTCTAAAAGGTCTTCCCTTTACTCTGAGGCTGTGCATGGGATTAGTTAGCATCTGCCGTTTGATGGATGACTCCAAAGGCTCATCATCTACCTTTACCCAGTATCATTCTGGTCCCCAGCAGTCCTCCGACTGCTGGCGCCCTTGGCACTCTCTGCCTCCACCAGCACCTCAAGCAAGTGTGAAGTGCCCTCATCAATGTGAACCGAGATACTATCCACTAAACTAATCCCCATCGAGGAGCTGGTATCTGCACTAGTGCTTGGTTCAGAGTGCATGTGTGGCACAGATGCAGATCAAGCCCAGCGGTACTTCGGAATCAGGGGCGCCCTTCGGAGTCCAGAGAAAGCATGCCTGCTGGCGAATTTAAGGGAGAACAACGACGTGTCATAAGTTTAAGTCATCACATTGTCACTGTGCTTGCCAGGCACCCTGGTGAGACAATGGAGATCTGCATCCTGGTGCCATCATCTTTCAATACTCAATGGGGACTCCAAGTTTGAGGTTCCCATCAAAGAAGAGACTGCACTAGAATGGTTGCACAATCCAAAGCTCTCATCTCTATGAACTGGGCTATTACCTTCATCTGACACCCCAGCCTCTCCACGACTGGTTACATGGGGAGTGTGCTAGCTCTCCAGTTCCAGGCTATCCTGCTCAAACCTGGTGTGCAGCAGCAGGCTGGGTGGGCCTCTGCTTGTATGTGACCTCTCCAATTGGTTAATAGTTTGTCTTCTCCTGAAAGGACAGGAGCATTGATTAGTCCACTCTCTATATGCAGCACCATTGCATCCTGGCCAACCCCAGCTGAGGAACACCTTGCAGGGCACATCCAAGTTGCAGCCCCGAGCCACAAGGCACTCAGTCCAAGCAGCCAGTGCTCACCTCCTTGGCTAGCTTAAGTGTCATTGACAGTTGGCATTCAGACTCTAACACCTGAGCTCCACAGGGGGACAGCCAGACCTTAACACTTCTGCACACTGATCCGTGTCAACACAGTACTCACCCTTCCTGAGAGCAGCAGGTCAACAAACCTCTTGAGGCACTGCACCCACGTGCACCACAGCACATCATGGCTGCTGATCTGCACTGCCATCTCCTCCCATGCTTTCTTCATGAGGTGTAGTGGCCCCCTCCTCCCATCTCTGGGGACAAGGGCATCCCTCCTGGCTGTTACTCACAATAAGAGGTTGTAGTAGAAGAATTAGTCCAGGCTGGTCTTTTGGTTCAAGCTGGTTTATTTTCAAGACAACTCCTCCGTGCTACTGACTTCCAAGTAGCTTCCACACAGTGTTCCAGCTGTTTCTTTTTATTCTGTTTAGATGGGATAATCAATGCCCATCAACTGTTTAACTAGCAACTGGTTTTAATAAGGGATTGCCAGGCAGCGTGATTATTCATACATTGACAGATTCACCTCTTTTCTTTTTTAATTAAAGCAAAAAATTAAAGAACATTCTTTTTGAAACAAACAGAAGGAAATAATGTCGCATATTTCCACATCCATAGATCCTGTATTTCCTTCAGCAAATATATAAAACAAAAACTTTTTTTTCCATTGCATCATTACAAAATAAGACACCCCACTTCCAATACATTTAATAATTTCTTAGAGCAGGCACTTCTTTTTGTAAAACAGTCTGATAGTTGTTGACACGTCAACCGATTGTATCTCTCTCCTCTAAGATTTCTTTTATGCTGGCTCGGTCTATTAGCCTTTTTTCAGTGACACTTTATGGAATGAACATTATCCCGAAGAGACTGGTTATCAACATAACAGTCTTTGGGCAAACTTTCCCCACGTTGCCCCGTATATATTTCTGTCAGTATATTAGAAAAGTAAACCCCCATATCTAATACTTCCACTAAGGCCAGCGTTTCAGCAGCCAAGGTGCTTTTTCCTGTCCTTTTTATTTTCTTGGCCTCCCCAGCCATTGGGCAACATTTATCATTCTTTCCCACCAGGAATATGAGGAACCCGGCTGTGCTAGAGAACACGGTGAACCCATCTGGAAGATTAGCATGTGAAGCATCACTAAAAATGACCAACCTCATACTTTCTGGATCACCCAAGGCTGGAAACATGAGCACACATCTCTCAGAATTAAACTTTTTGTGTTTTAATTGCTCGCAGAACTTCCTCAGCTGTAGCATGTTTCATCATAGTACTCAGCTCCAACATATCATAACTATCATAACTAGTGTCAGGCCTAGTCCGACTGCACAACCAGTTCAACTGCCCAATCAAACTTCTTAATTGTTTCATTTTTTCCTTGGTAGCAGGTCCTCTTTTCGTGGGGATCTAACCTGAGGTATTGGGATATGGTTAATACTTTCTAGATAAGATTGTTGATTCAGTGTCACTCTTAACTTGCTCTGCTTAATGTCTAAACCTATGTATTTAAAGGCCCCTGAAGCCTGACTTCTGACCTCGAATTCCTTCTTTAACTTCTCAATTACCCATTGTTCAAATTCTACAGAGCCTCCCCACAGGAGATCATCAACATTACTGATAAAGATTCCAGCCAGTTTCTCCTTAGTAGGACATCGCGGGGTCTGCCTTTAACTGAATGTAACCTGTTTTCAACAGGATAGACCTCACGGAAAAATACCAAACACTTGATGCATCATTCAACCCATAAACGAGCACTTGTTCAATTTCCACAGCTTTCCTTCTATATCCCCTGGCTTCTTTGGGCGATTTCAAAACAACTTCCCTTTGAAACTTCTCCCCCTGTAAAAATGCAGCCTTTATATCAATCGATTTTCAATCCCGGAAATAGGATGTCAAAATAGCTAAAAAAAAATCTTCAAACTCACTTTCCCCACGGTAGGCGAGTTCACTCTGACATCCTGATCTCCTTGTCTCTCTTCAAAGCCTCAGGCTACTAATCTCGCTTTGGTCTTATATGTGCCGTCTGGGAGTACCTTTTCTGTACAGATCCATCTGTGAGATAAAGCTGGCTGTCCTGTGTCAGGTATTTCAGAATATGCCCCAAATTCCTAACTCTTTCCGTTTGGCTTCCTTTATCAGCTTATTTTCCAATTTATTAGCAGTTACTAGAATCTCTCGGTCATAAGGACTTCTACTCCTATTGAGATTGCCAGCTTGCTCTCTCATCCTCCTTGTTAAGCTACGGCCTCTACTCACATTCCTCTCCCTTTCTGGGCTACTATATGATCTTTCTCCCATGCGAGCAGAACCCTGTTTGCAAGACCGCAATTTTTTTCTCGGGTGTCGACCACTTTCTGGTCCATTGTCAGAACTCCTGCTGCACATCAATACTGATAAACAGATTGATCCCTGCTATCTTACAAGGGAGGACCACCTTTTGGAGGATGCTAATGTATTGTCACCTCCGAACCTGAAGCAGGTAGAGCTTCCATACTACTTGATGTTCCGCTGGTCTGTCTTAATGAGAGACTACAGATAGCAGTCAAGCCAGACCAGGCCACATACCATCGAAGTGCAACCACTGTCCAGAACTGCACAGTTGAAGGAATCTATCATCAAGATACTAATCACTGGATTCAAACTCTCAGTGATCAATACAATTCCATCATGGCAATCACCATCATCATTTTCAGTCTCAGATGAATCTGTTTTGTGGCTCACTTCAGAAACGCAATTTCTTTGCTGTGGGCAGTTCATCATGTAATGATACTGGGAATCACACCGAAAACACCAATTAATCATTCTCCATGCATTTTTGGGGCTTAAACGCTTATGGTCACCGTCCCAGACACGCTTTTTGTCCTGACTCTCAAATTGGCTAGGGTTATAACCATTTTTAGACCTCTTTATTAATTGTATTGGAATCTTCGTCTAACATTTGGGCGATCTCCAAATTCAGGCACCATTGAATCCTCTATCCTTTGTTTTACAGCAGAGTTGTTCACATTTGCTAAGAGTGTGACAGGTAATGACTGTTTCCCCAGAAACTTTTAGGGCAGCAGCCAACTGATCTAGGAGAGATTCTCTCCCCCGGAACTGATCGCCTGTTAGTACTAAAAGACCATCAACATGGGAAATGCCAATACCAATTCCAGAATTTCAAGTTCGAATCTCTGTAGTCTCCTGTACCATTTATCAAAACCCATGATATATTTTTCCATAGACTGATCATCTGATTTCCTAAACCTATCAAAAATCCTCTGAGCTTTATACGCTTTCAATAACTCATCCTTTTTGTAAAACTTATCCAAAAATTATATCAGATGGTTCAATCCCTCTTCATGATCCAAATCATCCACTTTCCACTCTGAAAGTATCTTACTCCTTATCTTATTTTTGGCTGGTAATGATAACACCAATGCCACACTTTGCTTCTTCCGGGGTGTAGCAGTAACTCGGGTCCATGTTCCAACTTCAGCCTTCCATTGCTGATAAGGTTCAGAGTCAGAAAAAATTGGTAGATAATCAAAGTTTGTGATTTTGCACCATCCTTCCACCATTCCATAACTTATATTGTCAGCAACCATACACTTCATTTCTCTCAAAGGATTGAGACAGAAAGCTCCATATACAGCAATCAATAAGCAAAGCTTAAAGTTCATCCTCTGCTACCCCGTTGCTCACGATAAGAGGTTGTAGTAGATTAATTAATCCAGGCTGGTCTTTTGGTTCAAGCTGGTTTATTTTCAAGACAATTCCTCAATGCTACTGACTTCCAAGTAGCTTCCACACAAAGTGTTCCAGCTGTTTCTTTTTATTCTGTTTGGATGGGATAATCAAAGCCCATCAACTGTTTAACTAGCAACTGGTTTTAACAAGGTGATTGCCATTCAGTGTGATTATTTAAACATTGACACTGGCAGTCACTTCCTCCAGGAGCACAGTGAGGCACTCATCCGAAAAGCCGGGGGGAGGGGGCTGCGAGTGCTCACCTGACCTGCCCCCCGCCTGTCATCTCCAGCCGCACTTGATCCCATAACTTTCCTGTTGAAAATGCAGAAGAGAAGTTCTTCTGTGAGCCTCCAAGGGGCTGGGCTGCCTGTGCCATTTTTAAACAGGCCACCGGGTCACCCTTGGACCCAGCAGCCAACAGGCCCCTGCTCACCCCTTCCCAACCATTGGAGAGCCACATTTCACACTGAGCAGGTCTTACTGGCCCACCAGCATGAAATCGTGGCAATAGCCTGTTTTCCAGCTGATCCCAAGGCCGCTGATCGTGCCTGCCCACCAACCTTAAAATTCTGCCTCTAGTGACTGTCATGAACTGTTCCAAAGAGGTTGGGCAAAAGTGCACCCTTTTTGGTGATGACCATGTTTATGGAACTCAGTTGGAGTACATTTGCTGAAAGAGAAAAGTTAAAACTTGAATGGGCCCTTCAGCCCATCGAGTCTGCACCAACATGTGAGAAACACCTGACCTACCTACCTAATCCCATTTACCAGCACTTGGCCCATAGCCTTGAATGTTATGACGTGCCAAGGGCTCATCCAGGTACTTTTTAAAGGATGTGAGGCAACCCGCCTCCACCACCCTCCCAGGCAGCGCATTCCAGACCCTCACCACCCTCTGGGTAAAAAGATTTTCCTCACATCCCCCCTAAACCTCCTGACCCTCACCTTGAACTTATGCCCCCTCGTGATTGACCCTTCAACTAAGGAGAACAGCTGCTCCCTATCCACCCTGTCCATGCCCCTCACCATCTTGTACACCTCGATCAGGTTGCCTCTCAGTCTTCTCTGCTCCAATGAAAACAACCCAAGTCTATCCAACCTCTCTTCATAACTTAAATGTTCCATCCCAGGCAACATCCTGGTGAATCTCCTCTGCACCCCCTCCAGTGCAGCCATATCCTTCCTATAAGGTGGTGACCAGAACTGCACACACTACTCCAGCAGTGGCCTCACCAATGTTCTATAAAACTTCAACATAATCTCCCTACATTTGTAATCTATGCCTTGATTGATAAATCCCATATGCCTTTTTCACCACTCCACTAACATGCCCCTCCGCCTTCAGAGATCTATGGACACATGCGCCAATGTCCATTTGTTCCTCAGAACTTCCTAGTGTCCCGCACCACTGGACTCATTAACTGCTAACACTGGGCTTGGATGGTTCTGCGTCCCTTTCAAACCTCAATCAGTTTCAAAAATAAAAGCAAAAAACTGTGGATGCTGGAAATCCAAAACAAAAACAGAAACAGAACTACCTGGAAAAACTCAGCAGGTCTGGCAGCATCTGCGGAGAGGAGCACAGTTGACATTTCAAGTCCTCATGACTCTTCAGCAAAACTAAGTAAAAATAGGAAAGGGGAGAAATATAAGCTGGCTTAAGGGCGGGGGGGGCGGTTTGTTGGGACAAGCAGCCAGTAATAGGTGGAGATAACCAAAAGATGTCACAGACAAAAGGACAAAGGTGTTGAAGGTGGTGATATTATCTAAAGGAATGTGCTAATTAAGAGTAGAAAGCAGGACAGGCAAGGTACAGATAGCCCTAGTGGGGGTGGAGTGAAGGAATACTAAAAGGACTAAAAGGTAGAGATAAACAAAGGGCAGAAATACATTTAAAAATAATGGAAATAGGTGGGAAAAGAAAAATCTATATAAATTATTGGAAAAAACAAAAAGGAGGGGGTAGAAACGGAAAGGGGGTGGGGACGGAGGAGAGAGTTCATGATCTGAAGTTGTTGAACTCAATATTCAGTCCAGAAGGCTGTAAAGTGCCTAGTCGGAAGATGAGGTGCTGTTCCTCTAGTTTGCGTTGAGCTTCACTGGAACATTGCAGCAGACCAAGGATGGACATGTGAGACATGAGAGCAGAGTGGAGTGTTGAAATGGCAAGCAACAGGGAGGTCTGGGTAATGCTTGCGGACAGACCGAAGGTGTTCTACAAAGTGGTCACCCAGTCTGTGTTTGGTCTCTCCAATGTAGATGAAACCGCATTCGACCCAAAATCCGCAAACAGCACTGTCCCGGCAGACCAATCGTGTCAGCCTGTTCCTGCCCCACGGAACTCATTTCTTGCTATCTTGACACCTTTCTCTCTCCCCTTGTCCAGTCCTTCCCCACCTACATCCGTGATTCCTCTGACACCTTACATCACATCAACAATTTCCAGTTCCCTGGCCCCAACCGCTTCCTCTTCACCATGGATGTCCAATCCCTCTACACCTCCATCCCCCACCAGGATGGTCTGAGGGCCCTTAGCTTCTTCCTCGAACAGAGGCCTGAACAATCCCCATCCACCACTTCCCTCCTCCGTCTGGCTGAACTTTCCTGGAAGTGCATCAGCACCCGCTACCGAAAATTGAGGACATGTTCGCTGCTCTGAATGGAGGTGAATTATTCACAAAGGTTGACCTGTCACAGGCATTTTTACACATGCAGCTGAATGAAGATTCCATGAAGTATACAACCATCAGCACACACAGAGGTCTATATCAATACAAACAACTATTATTTGGAATCACGTCTTCACCAGTCTTATTCCAAGAGGCCATGGACAAAATACTGCAGAGCCTCCCTGGTGTTATCTGCTTCCAAGACGACGTGCTCATCACTGGGAAAAACCTCCCAACTCATTTAGAGAACCTAGGCAGGGTCCTACGTAGACTGGAAAAATACGGCATCCGCTGTAAGAAATCCAAATGTTTGTTCCTGAAGCCCTCAGTGGAGTTCCTGGGATGTGTGATCGACGAAACTGGCCTCTCAACCTCTTCCAGAAAGGTGGAGGCAGAGGTGAATGCACCACAGCCTAAAAATGTTAAGGAGCTTGGTTTATTTTTGGGACTTGTGAATTACTGCGGCAAGTTCCTTTTCAGTTTCACTACCAAGGCAGCACCACTGAATAATTTGTTGAAGGAGAATGCAAAATGGGATTGGTTACAAACCTGTCAGAAAAGTTTCAAGGCACTCAACAAGAGCTCACTGCTGCTAAAGTCCTGGCACATTTCAATGAAAAGTTACCTGTCAGCCTGGCTTGTGATGCATCTGGATATGGTGTTGGAGCTGTCACCTCCCACACATTTCCTGATGGCAGTAAAAGGCCCATTGCATACGCCTTGTGCACATTGTCCAAGGCAGAACAAAATGATGCCCAAATTGAGAAGGAAGCTCTTGGACTAATCTATGGAATCAAGAAGTTCCACCAATATTTGTATGGGTGTAAATTCATATTAATTACAGACCGCAAGCCTTTGACCTGGTTGCTTAGCCCGAAGTCACAACACTTGCCACTGCGTGCTATAAAGGTGAGCACTGATCTTATCTGCTTACCAATACGAAATGACAATTCGCTCCACTGAGAATCATGGAAGTGTGGATGCACTTTCCAGGCTTCGGTTACACCACAGCTCCACAACCCAATGTGAACTCATTGCTTTCAATGTGAACCAGATAGACACATTACCTGTAAAGCAGATCAAATTCAACTTGAAATGCAGAGGGATGCTGTGGTCTCCAAAGTTTACCTGCACACACAGAAGGGTTGGTGTGTACCTCAAGAAGTGATTACTGAGCTTAAACCTTACTACATGTGTAGATTTGGGCCGACTCTGCAAGATGGTTGTTTGTTATGGGGAATCAGAATTCTTATTCCTCCAAACTTCCAAACACGAATATTAGAAATACTTCTCCTCAGTCACATGGGAATCATAAAAATGAAAGCATTCACTCGTCTACATGTATGGTGGAGATACCTGGATAAAGACATCAAGGGCATGGTCAGTGATTGCCTTTCATGCCAAGAAATGAAATCTTCTCCTGCACCTGCCCCGTTACATCCGTGGGCTTGAACTGACCCCCCCCATGGCAGAGACTTCATGTGGACTTTGCCAGAAAACTTCTCGGTCACACGTTCCTGATTGTGGTGGATTCCCACAAAAAGTAGACTCATGTTATTCTCCTCAAGTCAACTACTTCAGCAAAGACCATTGATGCTGTTTGGAATGTGTTCACTATTTTTGGATTGCCGGAGCAGATTGTGCCTGACAATGACACATAGTTCACACATATGATGTCACTGAACGACTGCAGGGCATCCTGAAGGGAGAGGCTGATAAGGAAAAGATCATGGTACATGTTGGTATCAATGATATAGGTAGAAAGAGGGATAAGGTCTTGCGTCAAGAATTCAGGGAGTTAGGCAGTAGACTGCAAAGCAAGACCTCTCGGGTTGTAATCTCTGGATTACTCCCAGTGCCACGTGCTAGCGAGCTCAGAACTAGGAGAATAGCGCAGATGAATACGTGACTTAAGAGTTGGTGCAGGAGGAAGGGTTTTAGATTCCTGGATCACTGGGACCTTTTCTGGGGAAAGTGGGACCTGTACAAGCGGGACGGTCTACATCTGAACCAGAGCGGGTCAAAAATCCTTGCAGGCGGGTTTGCTAGTGCTGTTGTGAGGAGTTTAAACTAATTCAGCAGGGGGAGGAGACACAGATTGTTAGCAGAATAGGGACACATCATAATACAGTAAAACAATCAAGTCAGAGGGAGTACAGCTGCATTAAGTTTCAAGGGAGTAAGGCAAGGCTGGATGGCCTCTACTTTAATGCCAGGAGTATTACAGGTAAAATGGATGAGTTAAGGGTGAGGATTGACACATGGAATTGTGATATCGTAGCCATCACTGAGATGTGGTTGAGGGAGGGGCAGGATTGGCAGCTCAACATTCCAGGATATAGAATCTTCAGTCAAGACAGGGGAGGGGGTAAAAGAGGAGGAGGCATAGCATTATTAGTTAAGGAGTCAGTTACTGCAGTAAGGAGAGATGATATCTTGGTGGGGGCATCGAATGAAGGAGACAATCTATCTCCACTTGGAGAGGCAAGATTTGATCAGGGATAGTCAGCATGGCTTTGTCAGAGGGAGGTCATACCTAACAAATGTGATTGAATGTTTTGAGGGGGTGACCAGGTGTGTAGATGAGGGTAGTGCAGTTGATGTAGTTTATATGGATTTCAGCAAAGCCTTTGACAAGGTCCCACATGGGAGACTTATAAAGAAGGCAAATGCACATGGGATACAGGGTAATTTGATAAGGGGGATTCAAAATTGGCTTAGGTGTAGGAGACAGAGGGTGATGACAGAAGGATGCTTTAGTGACTGGAAGCCAGTGTCCAGTGGCGTGCCACAGGGATCTGTGCTCCGTCCCCTACTATTTGTCATTTATATAAATGACATAGATGACTATGTGGGGGGTAGGATTAGTAAGTTTGCAGATGACACAAGATTGGCCGGGTGGTTAACAGTGATATTGAGTGTCTTGGGCTACAGGGCAAGTTCAAGGTGAGAGGCAGGAGCTTTAGGGGGGATGTGAGGAAAAACCTTTTTACCCAGAGGGTGGTGACAGTCTGGAATGCGCTACCTGGGAGGGTGGTGGAGGTGGGTTGCCTCACATCCTTTAAAAAGTACCTGGATGAGCACTTGGCAATCATAACATTCAAGGCTATGGGCCAAGTGCTGGTAAATGGGATTAGGTAGGTAGGTCAGGTGTTTCTCATGTGTCGGTGCAGACTCGATGGGCTGAAGGGCCTCTTCTGCACTGTGATTCTAATTCTGTGATTCTGTGATATGAATGTCAAACATTCCTGATAAACAATGGGATGAAGCAGATTCTCATCTCACCTTACCTCCCATCCTCAAATGGTGAAGAGGAGCATTTTGTCTAGATATTCAAACTGCCAAATTGAAAGGGAGGATGCAAACAGATTGGGAACTGAAGCTGAACAACTTTTTGATGATGCATCACAACACTCCACATTCAACAACAGACGTACCTCCTGCTGAGCTGATTTTGGAAGACGACTGCATACCAGAATGAATTTGTTGTGTCCAGGCTTAAAAAGAAAGATTAGTTCAAGGCAGATTGATCAGAAAAGGTCACATGACACCAGTAAACCAGCTCGTGAGTTTGATTGGCTCTGAAATTCCTGTGGAACACCAAAGTGGCTCCTGGGAAGAATCATCAGGCGTCGAGGACCACTGACCTAAGATGTCAAATCTTCCTATGGAATCTGGAACAGACACACTGACCAGGTTAGAGAAGCCAAATCCAAGGAACCAAATTTCCAGGGATCTCCAGTCACAGTAGAAGATTTCTGGGAAACATCTACTCCAGTTTGTAAAATTCGACTTGATTCAACTGACAAACCTGTAGCACCTGTTGCTGCAAATTTGGAAACTGAGTTTTTATTCCAAAGTCAAACTCATTAATGTAAATGTGAACAGCAGTGGTCCCAGCACTGATCCTTGTGGAACACCACTTCCCACCTTCTGTCACTCTGTGTGTACCATCTAGAAGATGTGCTGCAGGAATTCACCAAGGCTCCTTAGACAGCACCTTCCAAACCCACGGCCACTACCATCTAGAAGGACAAGGGCAGCAGATAGATGGGAACACCGCCACCTGGAAGTTCCCCTTCAAGTTACTCACCATCCTGACTTGGAAATACATCGCCGTTCCTTCACTGTCACTGGGTCAAAATCCTGGAACTCCCTTTCTAACAGCACTGTGGGTATACTTACACCACATGGACTGCATAAACGCAGACTGGGTGACCGCTTTGCAGAACACCTTTGGTCTGTCACCACATATTCTGATCGACCTGTCATCCTTTGCTGCTGGGACTATTGGAGCTGCCTACTCTGCATAATCAATTTTCTCAATTATCTGAAAGTTTTCAAGTCATTCTAGTTCCTGCTTGATTTTCTGTTGCATTGAGCAGGGAACTGAACATGGCTTGAAGAGCCTTGGAGAGGCTTCGGCCTTCACAGCTAAAGTTTGGCTTCAAAGTCTTTAATAACTCTACAACCTTATAAGGAGACATCAGTGTGCTTGTTTAACAAGGACTGCAACATGGGGCTGCAATGCACTTTATTTATTTTATTCCAGTCCACCAAATTTCATTTAGCCAGTTCCTGCCCACAAGTGACGGACAATCCCCTTTCACAATGATAAGAGGCAACCTTGTGCTTTGATCTCCATATTTAACTTGAACGGACATTTTTCCAACTATATTCACAGGCTCACCAGTGTAGGTGCTAAGCTGGAGGAGGATTTTCTCCAATGGGCATTTCTTGAAAATTTTCTCCCAAGTCTTCTCTGAAGCAATAGAAACAGATGCTCCTGTGTCAACCTCCATTTCAACCATTTTACCATTTAATGCCAACTTTTAGTCCTTCATCTAGTTTCAGATCAGACTGAATTCAATACAATTGCTCTTCTGTATTGTCATCTGGACTCGCATTACTTTTGCATATTGTTTCCAAGTAATGCATCTTTTAAAACTGCCTGTTTATTTGTTTTGTAAGATGAAGTTAAACTTTTTATTCAATCACGGGATGTGGACTTCATTGGCTGGCCCAGCACTTATTGCCCATCCCTAATTGCCCTTGAGAAAGTGGTGGTGAGCTGCCTTCTTGAATCGCTGCAGTCCATGTGATGTAGGTACACCCACAGTGCTGTTAGGGAGGGAGTTCCAGGATTTTGACCCAGCGACAGTGAAGGAATGGCGATATATTTCCAAGTCAAGTTGGTGAGTGGCTTTGGGGGGAACTTCCAGGTGGTGGTGTTCCCATCTATCTGCTGCCCTTGTCCTTCTAGATGGTAGTGGCCGTGGGTTTGGAAGGTGCTGTCTAAGGAGCCTTGGTGAATTCCTGCAGCACATCTTCTAGATGGTACACACAGAGTGACACAAGGTGGGAAGTGGTGTTCCACAAGGATCAGTGCTGGGACCACTGCTGTTCACAGTTACATTAATGAGTTTGACTTTGGAATAAAAACTCAATTTCCAAATTTGCAGATGATGCCAAATTATATGTGTGGCAGTGGGGGTGGGGTGAAGGGGAGTGAACTGGGGCGGGGGGTTAGTGAGTACTGAGATGAACTGCACCAATGATAAGAAATAGGATTAGTAGGCCATTTGGCTCCGCCATTCAATAAGATCTTGGCTGATCTGATTGTAGCCTCAACTCCACTTTCCTGCCTATTCCCCATATCCCTCAACTCCTTTGTAGATCAAAAAATCTATCTAACTCTGTCTTGACTGTATTCAGTGACTCATCCTGCATAGGGGAGGGGAAGAGAATAGCACAGACTAACAACCCTTAGAAGAAGTTCCTCCTTATCTCAAGACTTAAATGGGAGATCACTTATTTTTAACCTATGGCTCCAATTCTAGATTAGCCCACAAGGGGAACATCCTCTCAGCATCTACCCTGTACAGCCCCCTCAGAATTTTACGGCCATAATCTTTAGGTTGGCGGGCAGGGCGGGGCGGGGCCAGGGGGCGGGGTCCACTCGCCAACGTGTAAAAAGACACGGGATGATGTCGGGCAGAACTCCCGAAGTTGCCCTGCGTCATTTCCATTTTTAGGTGGGTGGGGGTACAGCCGAATCAGCTGTGCACCCTCTGACCTGTCAACGGCCTATTGAGGCCATTTAAAAGCTAATTGAAGTGCCTAAAGGACCTGCCCGTCCAACCTTAAGGCTGGCGGGAGGCTGGGAGACCTGGCGGGAATTAGAAAAAGCATCAGACCTCATCCACAGGCAGGATGGGGTTTCATGAGGGTTTTTAAAAATTTAATAAATGTTTAATTAAAAGTAATGGACATGTCCCAACTTATGTGATAGTGTCACATGAGGGGACATATCAGGGAAATTTTGTTGGTGCACTTTTACTATTTTTAAATTTGGCGCCGATCTCCCAGAGGCAGTACTTAGCCTCAGGGAGATTAATGCGCTCTTTCATGCGCATGCGCAAAGCAGCACACTCTCAGCTGAGGGAATCCCCCCGTTCACACAGGGAGCGCATAGCACTTCTTGGCGGACATCACACTGGATGGGCCTTGATTGGCCCATCTACGTAAAATGGCGGCACGCCCCCAATCGTGGGCACCGTTAAGAGGCACGCCTGCCCACGCCTGCTCCTGCACTTCCCCCCCAACAGGGAGAAAATTTTTCCCTATATGTTTCAATGAGATCACCCCCCAATCTTCTAAACTCCAATGGGTACGGGTTCAACCTGCAACCTTTCCTTATATGACAACCAGTTCATCCCAGGAATCAACCTAATGAACCTTCCCTGAACTGCTTCCAATGCAAGTATTTCACTCCCTAAGGAGACCAAAAGTGTACATAATACTTTAATTGTAGTCTCACCAACGCCCAATACAGTCCCAGACACCTTCACTGTCCCTGGTTATGTCCTGTCCCACCAGCAGGATAGACCAACCACAGGTGGCAGCACAATGGTATACAGTTGGGAGGGGAATTGACTCCGGACCCCATGATGTCTCATGGCATCAGGTCGAACATGGGCAAGGAAACCTCCTGCTGATTACCACATACCGCCCTCACTCAGCTGATGAGTCAGTGCTCCTCCATGTTGAACACCAACTGGAGGAAGCACTGATGGTGGCAAGGGCGCAGAATGTACTCTGAGTTGAGGACTTAAATGTCCATCACCAAGATTGGCTTAGTAGCACCACTACTGACCCAGCTGGCTGTGCCCAAAAGGACATAGCAGCTAGACTGAGTTGTGGCATGTGGTAAGGGGACAAACAAGAGGAAAATACCCATTTGCTCTTTTCCTCACCAAACTACCTGTCGCAATGCATCTTTCCACAAAATTATTGGTAGGAGTGACCACTGCTCGATCCTTGTGGAGACCAAGTCCTGTCTTCAAATTGAAGATACCTTCCATCAAGAGCCAAGTCTATGGTTCATTTGCATAGGGGAACGGACAGACTTTTCTGTGGCTGCAGACATGACTCCAGGATGACATGTTGCCTCCCTGGTGCCAGGGTCAAAGATGTCACTGAGTGGCTGCAGGACATTCTGAAGGAGAAGGGTGAAGAGCTGATGTCATGGTCCATGTGGGTACCAATGACATAGGTAAAACGAGGAATGAGGTCCTAAATGCAGCATATAGGGAGCTAGGAAATAAATTAAAAAGCAGGATGTCAAAGCTAGCAATCTCAGGGTTACTCCCAGTGCCATGTGCTAGTGAGATCAGGAATAGGAGAATAGACCAGATAAGTGCATGGCTGGACAGGTGGTGCAGGAGGGAGGGATTTAGATTCCTGAAGCATTAGGACAAATCCTGGGGAAGATGGGACCGGTACAAGCTGGACGGGTTGTACCCCAGCAGGACCGGGACCAATACACTCGCGGGGATATTATTTAGTGCTGTGGGGGAGGGTTTATAATAGATCGGCAGGGGGATGGGAACCTGAGCAGGAAGACACAAGAGAGGGAAGCAAAAATAGGAATGAAAGGCAGAAAAGTAGAAAGCAAAAGTGGAAGGCAGAGGAAACAAGGGCTGACAGCATATAGGGAAATAGCACAAAAAAAATGTTAAAAAGACAAACCTAAAGGCATTGTATCTGAATGCACAGAGCATTCGCTGTTGCTGGGTCAGAATCCTGGACTCCATGGACTGCAGCGGCTCAAGAAGGCAGCTTAACACCATCTTCTCAAGGGTAACTAGAGATAGACAATAAATGCTGGCCCAGCCAGCGAAGCCCACATCCCATGAATGAATAATAAAAAAAAATTGGAATAAGGTAGACGAATTAACAGTGCAAATAGATATAAATGGGTACAATATAATTGTGATTATGGAAACATGGTTCCAGGGTAACCAAGGCTGGGAATTGAATATCGAAGGGCATTCGATATTTAGGAAGGATGGGCAAAAAGGAAAAGGAGGTGCTGTGGCATTGTTAGTTAAGAATGAAATCAGTGCTAAAATGAGAGAGAATATTGGCTTAGAAAACCTAAAAGTAGAATCAGTCTGGGGGGAGCTAATAAGCGACAAGGGGCAGAAAAGATTAATGGGAATTGTCTATAGGCCTCCAAACAGTAGTGGTAAGGGAGGGGACAAAGTTAAACAGGAAATTAGAGATGCATGTACCAAGGATTCTGTGGTAATCATGAGTGACTTTAATCTGCATATAGACTGGGCAAACTAAATTAGCAACAACACTGAACCGGATGAATTCCTGGGGCAGAATTTTATGGCAACGTTTCATTGGGGATGGGGCAGTAAAATGCGTTGAGCCATTATAAACTCCATCGACTTCAGCAGGAACCTAAAATCCCACTGCCATAAAACTCTGCCCCTGGAGTGTGTATGACATGGTTTTTTAGATCAGTATGTTGAGGAATCAACTCAGGAAAAGATTTGGTATTGTGCAATGAGAAGCAGTTAATTAATAATCTTGTTGTGCAGGGTTCTTTAGGGAACAGTGACCAAAACATGATAGCATTCTTCATTAGGTTGGAAAGTGAAGTAGTCTGATCCAAACCTAGTGTCCTAAATCGAAACAAAGGAAGCTACAAAGATATAAGCTGTGAGTTGGCATGACGTTGGTTGGGCAACGGCTAATATTTAAGGAACAAATATATGCATTGCACTAGTTATACAATCTTTTTTGGCACAAAAACAACAGAAAAAGCAACACGATATTTTTTTAAAAGCAAAATATTGCGACTGCTGGAAATCTGAAACTAAAACAGAAAATGCTGGAAAAACTCAGCAGGTCTAGTAGCATCTGTGGAGGGAGAAACAGTGTTTACTTTTCGAGTCTGTATGACCCTTCTTCAGAGCTGAAGATAAGTGGAAATGTGATTAAATTTACACTGTTTAAGGTGGGTGGGGCAGGTGGAGCTGGATAGAAAGCCAGCAATAGGTCGGGACAAAGGAGGGATTGACAAAGATGTCATGAACTGAAGGACAAAGGAAGTGATGATGGTAGTGTTTAGTGCTAAAATAGGTGCTAATAGTGGCATAAAGGTAAGAAAGCAGAATGTGATTATAGCAGAACAAGAGTAGCATTGTGTGAAAGAGCAACAATTATGTGATGGAACAAGTAACAGATGGCCCTCTGGGGGATGGGGTGGGGGGAAGGAACGGTGATGGGGAAAATAAAGGATAGAAAATTGGGTTATAAAGGGCATAAAACCACAGATAAATGAATAAAAATAAAATAAGTGGGTAAAAATTAAAAATGATTGTGGAAAAAAGGGGATTGAAAAAGGGGGTGAGGATGGAGGAGAGAGTTCATGGTCTGACGTTGTTGAACTGAATGTTAAGTCCAGAAGTCTGTAAGGTGCCTAGTTGGAAAAGATGTTCTTCCAGTTTGCATTGGGCTTTTTTAAAAATTCATTAACTTCATGGGATGTGGGCTTCGCTGGCTGGGCCAGCATTTATTGCACATCCCTAATTGCCCTTCAGAAGGTGTTGGTGAGCTCCGTTCTTGAACCACTGCAGTCTATGTGGTGTAGGTACACCCATAGTGCAGTTAGGGAGGGAGTTCCAGGATTTTGACCCAGCGACAGTGAAGGAACGGTGATATATTTCCAAGTCAGGATGGTGAGTGAATTGGAGGGGAACTTCCAGGTGGTAGTGTTCCCATCTATCTGCTGCCCTTGTCCTTCTAGACGGTAGCGATCGTGGGTTTGGAAGGTGCTGCCCAAGGAGCCTTGGTGAGTTCCTACAATGCATCTTGTAGATGGTGCACCCTGCTGTTTGTCGGTGGTGGAGGGAATGAATGAATCCACCTGCCTGGATGAGTGCAGCTCCAGAAACACTCAAGACATTTAACACCATCCTGGACAAAGCAGCCCGCTTGATTAGCACCACATCCACCACCTTAAACATTTACTCCCTCCTCCACTGGCACAGTGACAGCAGCATGTACCTTTCAAACCCATAACTTCTACCATCTCGAAGGGCAAGGGCAGCAGACACATGGGAACACCACCTGCAAGATTCCTTCACCACCCTCACCCCAAGCCCCATACTACCCTGACTTGGAAATATATCGCCGTTCCTCCACTGTCGCTGGGTCAAAATCCTGGAACTCCCTCCCTAACAGCACTGTGGGTGCACCTACACCACATGGACTGCAGCAGTTCAAGAAGGAGGCTCATCACTACCTTCTGAAGGGCAATTAAGGATGAGCAATAAATGCTGGCCCAGCCAGCGAAGGCTACACCCCGTGAAAGAATAAATAAAAACCCTAGATGCTAACTTTGTGATTCAGGTACCAGGACACACAGATCCCTCTGTACCATTGAGTTCTGCAATCTCTCCCCATTTAGATAGTATACTGCTTTTCTGTTCTTCCTGCCAAAGTAGACAACATCACATTTTCCTACACTATACTTCGTCTGCCAAAGCTTTTCCCATTCACTTAACCTATCAACACCCCTCTGAAGACTCTTTTGTTTTGTTAGGAACAACGTATAACTTTAACTTTATTTTGGATTTATATTTGTGTGTTAAGGAAAGTGGAACATGGTTTTAGTTTCAGCGCAACACATCAGGGAGGGGGAAAGTTACCAGAACACTTTGAATCAGGAGGCAGTCACATCACTTAGGATAGAGTGTTCTGATTTGGCCAGTGGTCAGGGACAGGAGGGTATGACTGCAAGTGAGGATAGAAGCCTTGACGTTTGCAATTGTCCAACAGGTTTGAGGTTCTCCCACTTATTTGGATGAGAGCGGAGGTGCAGGGTGGATGAGCTAACTCGCCATGGCACCGTGGTACAGGAAGTCATTCAAGTTGGGGGGACTAAAAGGAATGTAGTTGTAGTAGGGGACAGTATAGTGAGGGGGCTTGATACTGTTCTCTGTAGCAAAGAATGTGAGTCCAGACGGCGGTGTTGCCTGTGCGTTGCCAAGATTCGGGACATCAGCTCATGGCTGGAGATGAACTTGCAGTGAGAGAGGGAGCATCCAGTTGCCATGGGCCAAGTAGGTGGCAAAGACTTAGGTAGAACTAGGAAAGAGGTTCTGTATAAAGAATGAGAAGCTAGGCACTAAATTAAGAAGAAGAACCATAAAGGTGGTAATCTCTGGATTATTACTTCAGCCGTGTGCAACTTGGCATAGGGTACATAAAATTAAGAGAGACAAATACATGGCTCAAAGGCTGTGTGGGTGAAGTGGGTTCCAGTACTGGGGCAAGTGGGGGCTGTAACTTCAGGATGGTTTACTCCTCAACCACGCTGGAACCAGTGTTCTAGTAAGCCACATAACTAGGGAGGTAGAGACAGTTTAAAACGAAATAGTGGGGGCAAGGGATCAAATTTGGGAAGGTGTGGTAAATCAAAGAATAGGGAAAAGGCAAGAGAGAAAGGTATTAATATGGGAAATGATAAACAGATATGACAGGAAGGGGCAGAGAGTACAGGGAGTACAAATCGAAGAGTAAATCAGCCAATACCTGGAGTATTGTATGTAGTTTTAGACTCCTTACTTAAGTAAGGATATACTTGCCATAGAGGGAATGTAGCAAAGGTTCCTGGGAAGACAGGACTGACGGGGTGGGCCATTTAGGAGTGAGATGAGGAGAAACTTCTTAACTCAGAGGGTGATGAACCTGTGGAATTCTCTACCACAGAGGGCTGTGGAGGCCAAGTCACTGAATAAATTTAAGAAGGAAATAGATAGATTTCTAGACTCTAAGGGTATCAAGGGGTATAGGGAGGGAGCAGGAGAATGTCATAGAGATAGGGGATCAGCTATGAAGGCCAGGTTTCACTCTGGGATCTGACTTGTCCAGTAATAACATCAGTTGGAATCGTAATAATATCCTCTTCACAACTTTCTTTCCTACCTATCTTTGCATTGTCAGCAAATTTGGCTACAATACCTCATCCAAGTCATTCAGATATTTTGTAAATAGTTGAGGCCCCAGCGCTGATCCCTGTGGCACTCCAGTCATTACAGTTTGCCAACCTGAAAATTACCCATTTATCCCAACAGTTTCCAATCCTCTATCCACGCTAATATGTTATCCATGACACCAGGAGCTCTCACCTTATGTACGAACCGTTAATGTGGCACAATACTGAATGCCTTTTGGAAATCCAAATATACTACACCTATTGGTTCTCCTTATCCATCCTGCCTGTTACATCCTCACAGAACTTTACTAAGTTTGTCAAACACTATTTCCTTTTCACATAATACAATCAAATCGAGTCAACATGGTTATGATATTCTAAGTGTCCTGCTACTACCTCCTTAATAATGGATTCTAGCATTTTCCCCATGACAGATATTAGAGTTACAGTTACCTGCTTGGCAAAATGGATCCAAAATTGGCTTAATGGCAGGAGGCAGAGGGTGATGGTTGAAGGTTATTTTTGCGACTGGAAGCCTGTGTCCAGTGGCACAACACAGGGTTCAGTGCTGGTTCCCTTGCTGTTTGTAGTGTACATTAATGATCCAGACATGAATGTAGGAGGTATGATCAGTAATTTCACAGATGACACAAAAATTGATGGTGTGGTGAATGGCAAGGAGGAAAACCTTAGATTACAAGATGATATAGATGGGCTGGTCAGATGGGCAGAACAGTGGCAAATGAAATTTAATCTTGAAAAGTGTGAGGTGATGCATTTTGGGAGGACTAACAAGGCAAGGGAGTACACAATGAATGGTAGAACCCTAGAAAGAACAGAGGATCAGAGGGTCCTTGGAGTGCATGTCCATAGATCCCTGAAGGCAGCAGCACAGGTAGATAAGGTGGTTAAGAAGGCATATGGGATACTTGCCTTTATTAGTCGAGGCATAGAATATAAAAGCAAGGAGGTTATGTTGGAGTTGTATAAAACACTAGTTAGGCCACAGCTGGAGTACTGTGTGCAGTTCTGGTTGCCACACTATAGGAAAGATGCGATTGCACAGGAGAGGGTGCAGAGGAGATTCACCAGGATGTTGCCTGGGCTGGAGGGTGTCAGCTATGGAGAGAGACTGGATAGGCTAGGGTTGTTTTCCTTAGAGCAGAGAAGGTTAAGGGGGGACCTGATTGAGGGGTACAAAATTATGAGGAGCATAGATAGGGTAGATAGGAAGAAACTTTTCCCCTTAGTGGAAGGGTCAATAACCAGGGGGCATAGATTTAAGGTAAGGGACAGGAGATTTAGAAGGGATTTGAGAAAAACCTTTTTCACCTAGAGGGTGGGTCGTATCTGGGACTCACTGCCTGAAAGGATGGTAGAGGTGGGTACCCTTACCACACTAACACTTGAAACACCATAGCATACAGGGCTCAGGGCCAAGTGCTGGAAAATGGGATCAGAGTAGATAGGGGCTTGATGACTGGTGTGGGCATGATGGGCCGAAGGGCTTCTTTCTGTGTTGTAAAACTCTATGACTCTTTGACTATGACTACGCTTTCTGTGTCCCACCTTTTTTGAATAGTGATATTACATTTACATTTTTTCAGTCCTCTGAGGCCTCTCCAGAATGTGGGGAATTTTGGAAGATTATAGCCAGTCATCCACTCTGTAGCCACTTCTTTGAAGACCCTCGGATGCAGGCTAGCTGTTCCACTTGTCGCCTTTAGTCCCATTAGTCTTTGGCATACATTTTCTCTAGTGATTGTGGTTTTTTTTAAGCTCTTCCCTCCCTTTTGCCCTTTGATTTTCTATTTTTGGGAAGCTTTTAGGAGCTATTGTGAAGACAGATGCAAAATACTTGTTCAAAGTCTCTGCAATTTCCTTGTTTCCCATTATTAATTCCCTAGTTTCACCCTCTAGGTGACCAATGTTGACCTTAGCTAGTCTTTTCCTGTTTATACACTTGTAGAATCTTTTACTGTCAGTATTATATTTCTTGCTAGTTTACTATCATATTCTAGTTTTCACTCTATTTTTAGTCATCCTTCACTGGTTTCTAAAATTTTCTGAATCTTCTGGCCTACCACTAATCTTTATTACACTGCACACCTTTACTTTGAATTTTATACCATCCCTAGCCTCCTCGGTTAGCCACAGATGGTGCATCCCTCTCATAGAATCTCTTTTCCTCAATGGAATATATTTGTTGAGAGTTATGAAATACCTTCTTTAAAAGGCCTGCCACTGTTTATCTACTGTCATAACTTTTTACTTATTTTCCTAGTCCATTTTAGCCAACCCTGTCTTCATACCTTTGTAATTGTCTTTATTTAAGTTTGACACTACTTTCAAACCCAAGGTTCTCACCCTTGAACTGAAAGTGAAATTCTACCATATTATGATCACTCTTGCCAAGTGGACCATTTACAATGAGAGCATTAATTAATCCTGTTTCATTACATATCACCAGGTAAGCAACTTTTAACTAGAGTTTAGAAAGAGATTAACCCTTAAAAACACTTAGAATTTCCTCATTCACCAAATTAAAGGAGGGCATTATTAACTTGCAGAATGGGCAAATAATTAGCAAACAAAATTCAGCACAGATAAATGTGAGTTAGTACATTTTGGGAGGAAGAATAGGGAGGTCACATTACTTTGAAGAAGCAAGTCTAGGTACAGTAGAGGAGCAAAGGGATCTCGGAGTATAATTTTTTAAAATTCATTTACAGGATGTGGGAGTTGATGGCTAGGCCAGCATTTATTGCCCATCCCTAATTGCCCTTGTTCAGAGGGCATTTAAGAGTGAACCACATCACTGTGGGTCTGGAGTCACATGTAGGCCAGACCAGGTAAGAACGGCAGATTTCCTTCCCTAAAGGAGATTAGTGAACCAGATGGGTTTTTATAACAATCGATAATGGTTTCATAGTCATCATCAGACTTTTAATTCCAGATTTTTCTTATTGAATTCAAATTCTGCCATCTGCCATGGCAGGTTTCAATCCCAGGCCACCAGAGCATTACCCTGGGTCCCATGGATTACTAATTCAGCAATAATACCTCTACATCATCACCTCCCCTAAGCACATCAATTAATGAAAAATTCACCACAAGGTCATAAAAAGGCAAATCAAAAACTGGGTTTTATTTCTGGAGTAGGGAACTTATACTAAATCTTTATCGAACATTGGTTAGATAACACACAGAGTATTGTGTGTAGTTCTGATGCAATACATAAAATGGATGTGGAGGTACTGGAGAGGTTGCAGAGAGTATTTGCAAGAATTATATCAAATATGCACGGGTTTACATATCAGGAAATGATTGACAGGCTGGGTCTCCTTTCTCTTGAAAAATGAAGACTGGGGGATGACCTAATAGAAGTCTTTAAAATGATGAAAGGTTTTCATAGAGTGGATACAGGGAGAACGTTTCCACTTGTGGGGAAGGGCAGGGCTAGAGGCCATCAATATAAGACAGTCAGCAAGAAATCCAATAGGGCATTCAGAAGAAAATTCTTCACGGCGTAGTATAGATGCTTTTCAGGGGAAGCTAAACAAGGATATGAAGGAGAAGCGAATAGAGAGTTAGGCAGATAGATTTAGATGAGGAAAGATAGGAGGAGGCTCAAGTGGAGCATAAACACCAGCATGAACTGGTTAGGCTCAATGGCTTGTTTCTGTGCTGTGAATCCTATATAATCCGATGTAAGTATCATAAAGAATAGCGGGTACCAACATCGATCCCTGGGGGGGGCCACCACTGCACACTTCAATGCAGTCTGAAAACAAATGCTCGCCAGTATCCTCTGCCCACTTATACATTATGTGGTGCACAGTGGCAACCCTCGCCTCTGAGTCAGAAAGTTGTGCAATGAAATCCCATTTCAAAAATTTCAGCAGGAAAATCTAATATGACACTCCCAATGCAGTACTGAGGGGGTGTTGAACTATTGGAGGTGCCACCTTCCAAATGAGATGTTAAACCGAGCCTTTCTCTGCTCTCAAACGTGGAATAGATTTCAGGAAACTACTTTGTAGAAGAACAGGGGAGGTAATCCTGGTGCCCTGGCCAATATCTATTACTCAAACAACAGCACTGAAACAGATTACCTGGCCATTATCAGATTACTGCTTGTGGGACCTTGCTGTGTACAAATAGACTACTGTGTTTCCGACATTAAAAGAGTGGCTGCACTTCAAATATAGTTCAAATGCTAAAGCACTTTGAGATGTCCTGAGGTTGTGAAATGTGCTTATATAAATGCAAATCGTTGTTTGCTTTCACAAACTTTTAATGATTTCTGTGCTTCATCCCATAACTCCCTCTGCTCCTCCATAGTTCATAGCTTCTCACCTTTTAAAATACACTCTGGTCTGTATTTTTTGTGTCCAAAGTGGATCACCTCCCTTTTCAACACTAGTTTTGTCTACTCACTTAATTGATCAATGTCAGTTTGTAATGTTCAACTCCAATCTACATTATTTATTGTGGCACCTGATTTAGTGTTTTCAGCAAAATTAGATAAAGTGTAGCTGAGGTCACTGAGTGAAAACTTGGAGTTTGGTGAGGGGGGAGTTCAGTGAAAGGGGGGGGATGGAGGTATTTGTTTTGTTTTTCTATCTTTCTCACCCTGTGGGCATTGGTTTCTGCTCTACTACAGGGAAAGGAGCTCACTTTTTGGTGAGTATCTGGTAAGTGGGTAAGTTCTATTCCATCCCTAAGGTTTAAAATAGCACACAACTTGGTGGTAAAGGTACAAAAATATATTAAAAAGCAACATAAGTAAGTGATTAGCATAATTAAGTAGTTATTTAAAACACATTAAGAATGGCAGGACAGGTGGTGTGTCAAGGCTGCAGCATGTGGGAGCTCCTGGGTAACATTGTGATCCAGGTCAAACACGTCTGCAGTAAGTGTTTGCAGCTTGAGGAGCTTCAGCTCAGAGTCATTGAGCTGGAGGCTGAGCTGCAGACACTGCGACACATCAGGGAGGGAGAAAGTTACCTGGATGCTTTGTACCGGGAGGCAGTCACACCATTAGGATAGGGTCTTCTGATTTGGTGAGTGGTCAGGGACGGGGGCTGTAGCAGGTAAGGGGACCCAGAAGAGTAGGTCTGTCAGTCACTGCAAATGTCCAATAGGGTTAAGGTTCTCTCATCTTGTTTGGATGAGAGCATGAGCTGAGGCTAAATGAGGAAACTGACCATGGCACCATGGTACAGGAAGCCATTCAAGTTGGGGGAAGCAAAAAGGAATGTAGTGGGATTAGGGGACAGTATAGTGAGGGGGATTGACACTGTTCTCTGCAGCAAAGAGTGGGAGTCCAGACGGCTATGTTATCTGCCCGGTGCCCGGTTTTGGGACATCTGCTCAGGGCTGGAGAGGAACTTGCAGTGAAAGGGGGAGGATCTAGTTGTCATAGCCCTTGTAGGTACCAACGACATAAGTAGAACAAGGAAAGAAGTTCTGCATGGAGAATATGAGGAGCTAGGCACCAAATTAAAAAGCAGAACCTCAAATCACAGAATCACAGAATCACTCAGTGCAGAAGAGGCCCTTCGGCCCATCGAGTCTGCACCGACATATGAGAAACACCTGACCTACCTACCTAACCTCATTTACCAGCACTTGGCCCATAGCTTTGAATGTTATATTGTGCCAAGTGCTCATCCAGGTACTTTTTAAAGGATGTGAGGCAACCCACCTCCACCACCCTCCCAGGCATTGCTTTCCAGACTGTCACCACCCTCTGGGTAAAAAAGGTTTTCCTCACATCCTTCCTAAACCTCCTGCCCCTCACCTTGAACTTTTATCCCCTTGTGACTGACCCTTCAACTAGGGGAAACAGATGCTGCCTCTCCACCCTGTCCATGTCCCTCATCATCTTGTACACCTCGATCAGGTTGCCCCTCAGTCTTCTCTGCTCCAGCGAAAACAACCCAAGTCTATCCAACCTCTCTTCATAAATGTTTCATCCCAGGCAACATCCTGGTGAATCTCCTCTGCACCCCCTCCAGTGCAACCACATCCTTTCTATAATGTGGCGGTCACACAGTACTCCAGCTGTGGCCCAACCAAGGTTCTCTACAACTCCAACATGACCCCCCTACTTTTGTAATCTATGCCTTGATCGATAAAGGCAAGTGTTCCATATGCCCTCTTAACCACCCCACTAACATGCCCCTCCGCCTTCAGAGATCCATGGACACACACGCCAAGGTCCCTTTGTTTCTCAGAGCTTCCTAGTGTCATGCTGTTCATTGAATACTTCCTTGTCAAATTACTCCTTCCAAAGTGCATCATCTTACACTTTTCAGGGTTAAATTCCATCTGCCACTTATCTGCCCATTTGACCATCCCGTGTATATCTTCCTCTAGCCCAAGACACTCAACCTCACTGTTAACCATCCGGCCAATCTTGTGTCATCTGCAAGTTTACTAATCCTAATCCCCACATAGTCATCTATGTCATTTATATAAATGACGAATAATAGGGGACCCAGCACAGATCCCTGTGGTACACCACTGGACACTGGTTTCCAGTCACTAAAGCATCCTTCTGTCATCACCCTCTGTCTCCTACAACTAAGCCAATTTTGAATCCACCTTATCAAATTACCCTGTATCCCATGTGCATTTGCCTTCTTTATAAGTCTCCCATGTGGGACCTTGTCAAAGGCTTTGCTGAAATCCATATAAACTACATCAACTGCACTCCCCTCATCTACACACCTGGTCACCTCCTCAAAACATTCAATCAAATGTGTTAAGCATGACCTCCCTCTGACAAAGCAATGCTGACTATCCCTGATCAAATCTTGCTTCTCCAAGTGGAGATAGATTCTCTCCTTCAGAATTTTCTCCAATAGTTTCCCTACCACTGATGTGAGACTCACTGACCTGTAGTTCCCTGGCTTATCTCTACAACCCTTCTTAAATAGTGGAACCACATTAACTGTTCTCCAGTCCTCTGGCACCTCCCCCGTGGCCAGAGAGGAATTAAAAATTGGGTCAGAGCCCCTGCGATCTCCTCCCTTGCCTCCCTCAGCAGTGTGGGACACAAATCATCCAGACCTGGATATTTGTCCACTTTTAAGCCTGCCAACACCTCCAATATCTTGTCACTCCCTATATCAATTTGCTTAAGTACCTCGCAGTCTCTCTCCGAGTTTGATACCTTCATCCTCATTCCTCATTCAAAGGTTATAATCTCTGGATTATTACCTGAGCTGTGTGAAAATTGGCATATGGTACATAAAATTAGAGAGATGAATACGTGGCTCAAAGATTGGCATGGGAGTTGCAGATTCAAGTTTGTGGGGCACTGGCACCAGTACTGCAGAAAGTGGGGGCTGTACTGTTTGGATAGTTACACCTGAACCATGCTGGGACCAGTGATCTTGCAAACCGCATAACTAGGTAAGAAGAGAGGGTTTTAAACTAAATATCGGAGAGAAGGGATCAAATGGCGAAAGACGTGACCATAAGACCATAAGACGTAGGAACAGAAGTAGGCCATTCGGCCCATCGATCCTGCTCTGCCATTCAATGAGATCATAGCTGATCTGATAATCCTCAACTCCTCTTTCCTGCCTTTTCCCCATAACCCTTGATTCCCTTACTGATTAAAAATCTGCCTATCTCAGCCTTGAATATACTTGATGACCTAGCCTCTACAGCCCTCTGCCATAAAGAATTCCATAGATTCACTACCCTCTGAGAGAAGAAATTCCTTCTCATCTCTGTCTTAAATGGGTGATCCCTTACTCTGAGATTATCCCTCTGGTCCTTGACTCTCCCAAAAGGGGAAACAATCACCCAGCATCTACCCTGTCAAGCCCCCTAAGAATCTTATTTGTTTCAATAAGCTTGTCTCTCATTCTTCTAAACTCCAATGAGTACAGGCCCAAGCTACTCAACCTCTCCTCAGAAGAAAATCCCTCCATACCCAGGATTAACCTAGTGAACCTTCTGTGGACTGCCTCCAATGCAGTCCCCTTAGATGAGGGGACCAAAACTGTTCACAGTATTATAGATATGGTCTAACTAGTGCCTTGTATAGTTTTAGCAAGACTTCCCTATTTCTATACTCCATTCCCTTTGAACTAAAGGCTAACATTCCATTTGCCTTCTCTATTAGCTGCTTTTTGGGATTCATTCATGAGGACCCCCAAATCCCTCTCTGCTGCAGTTTTCTTCATTCTTTCTCCATTTAAATTATTAGCCAATTTATTGGAGTTTTTTGAAGAAGTTACATGGGCTGTGGATAAAGGGGAGCCTGTAGATGTGTTGTACTTGGATTTCCAGGAAGCAAAGATTACTTCATAAAGTAAAAGCACATGATCTAGGGGGTGACATATTAATCTGGATAGAAGATTGGCTGGCAGAAAACAGAGAGTATACATAAAAGGGACTTTGTCTGATTGGCAGGATGTGACAAGTGGAGTACTGCAGAACTCTGTGCTGGGGCCTCAGCATTTTACAATTTACATCAATGACTTAGATGAAGGGAGTGAAGGTATGGTAGCTAAAACTGCAGATGACACAAAGCTAAGTAGGAAAGTATGTTATGAAGAAGACAAAATGAGTTTGCAGACGGATATGGATAAGTTTAGTGAGTGGGTAAACATCTGGCAGATGGAGTATAATGTGGGGAAATATGTTCACTCTGGCATGAAGAATAAAGAAGCAGAGTATTACTTTAACATAGAACGGCTGCAGAATTCCAAGGTGCAGAGGGATCTCAGTGTTCTCAAGCACGAGTCACAATAAGTTAATATGCAGGTACAGCATGTAACCAAATAGGCTTATGGAATGTTATCTTTTATAAAGAGGAGAATTGAACGTCAAACTAAGGATGTTATGCTTCAGTTATACAGGGCACTGATGAGACAGCCTCTCGAATACTTTGTGCAGTTTGGGTTTTCTTATTTAAGGAAGGATGCAAATGTGTTGGAGGAGGTTCAGAGGAGGTTTACTAGATTGACACCTGTAATGAGTGGGTTGTCTTATGATAAAAAGGTTGGACAGACTGGGCTTGTTTCCACTGGAGATCCTGAATGGTCTTGAATAAGGTGGAAAGAATGTTTCCTCTTGTGAGTGAGTCCAGAACTAGGGGGCATTGTTTTAAAATTAGGGGTCGCCCTTTTAGGACAGAGATGAGAAGAAATCTTTTCTCTCAGAAAGTTGTGTGACTTTGGAACTCTCTGCCTCGGAAGACAGTGGAGGTGGAGTCACTGAATATTTTAAAGGCAGAGGTAGATAGATTCTTGTTAGGCAAGGGAATCAAAAACGTTATTGGGGGTAGATGGGAATGTGCAACTCAAAACACAAACAAATCAGCCATTATTGAATGATGGAGCAGACTTGAGGAGCCAGATGGCCTACTTCTGCTCCTATTTCCTATGTTTGTATGTTCATCTTCATTATTTATAAATATAGCGAAAAGCTGAGGCCCCAGTACAGATCCCTTGGAGACATAACTAGCCTTCACTGAAAGTGGATAGGACACTCGGAAGGGTATGGAAAAAGGCCAGGCCTCCACATTTTGTGAAGTTGTCGATTCATGGCCCACTTCCATTGTCAAGGTGCCCAACCCCCACTTGCAATTGGGATGCTAGAATTTACAGTGGCCATTGGGTCCACCTTGCCTATGTTAATGGAAGCTGTTTGATTGAGATTGTCCAATCTGATCCATTTGAAGTTTCACCTCACATAGACTGATGAAAAATATTTTTTTCAACAGGGTATTTGCTCACCGGAACGACCCCACTTTAGATGATCTCATCCCACAAGAGTATGTTCTGTACCTGTGTCCATCAGGTCCACTCTGGGACAAGCTAATGGCATTCTGGACCAAAAGTCAACAACATTGTGGTCGGAATCAAGCACACGAAGTCTTCCCACATGTTACTCTCTGCCATTTCTTCACAGTAAGACAGTTTCCTACCTGTGGAATATTAGCAAAAGTCTTCAACATTGCTGATGTGATATCAACAGTTGTTTCCTTTATAGAAGCTTTAATATGGAATGACCAGCAAAATACATTAAAGTTTCTAATGAGGGATGGGCTAGTTGAGTTGAATGGCTTCCTCTGCTACTTACCCTAGTGTGATACAGTGACATGCATATTGCATTAGTATAGTCAAACTCGCTGTGTTTAAAACTGCACTAGTACAGTCACAATCATTTTATATTCAAGACCGAGATAAACAAATTCTTCAACTATAGGGAGTCAAGAGTAATGGGGAATGGCAGTATAATGGCAATGTACTGGACTAGTGTCTAGAGCGTTTGCCCAGGCCTCTGGACTACATGAATTCAGATCCATTGCAACTGAGGAACTTAATTTAATTTAATAAATCTGAAATAAAAGACTAGTCTCAGTAATGGTGACCACGAAACTACCAGAATGTTGTTAAAATTCTAACTGATTCACTAAGGTCCTTCAGGGAAGGAAATCTGTCAACCTTACCCGGTCTGACCTTCGTGTGACTCTAGACCCACTGCAATGTGGTTGACCCTTAAATGCCCTCTGAAATGGCCTAGCAAGCCATTCAGTTGTATCAAAACCATTACAGAAAAGTCACACAAAATAAAACAGGGTGATCTACCCAGCAACAACTGACAACAAAGGCAACCCCTGCCTAGCTGATTCTGCAAATATCCCCTTAATAGCATTTGGGGCTTTGTGCCAAAACTGGGAGAGCAGTCCCAAAGGGTAATCAAGCAACAGCCTGACAGGGTCATACTCATCAGATCCTTATAGCCAATGTCCCACACTCTTCCATCACCAACCCTGGGTAAACCCTGTCTCCCAGAGGTGGTGGCACAGTGGTATGTGGTTGGGAGGGAGTTGCCTTGGGGGTCCTCAGCATTGACTCTGGACCCCATGAAGTCTCATGGCATCAGGTCAAACATGGGCAAGGACATCTCCTGCTGATTACCACGTACCGCCTTCCCTCAACTGATGAATCAGTGCTTCTCCTTGTTAAACATCACTTGGAAGAGCCATTGAGGGTGGCAAGGGCAAAGAATAGGTGGAGAACTTCAACGTCCATTTCCTAGAGTGGCTTATTAGCAAGACTACTAACTGTAACCACATGTTCCAGTATAGCCCCCTCTCTACCATTACCACAAAGCCAGGGATCAACCCTGGTTCAATGAAGAGTGCAGGAGGGCATGCCAGGAGCAGCTCTATGCATAGCTAAAAATGATGTGTTAACCTGATGAAGCTATAACACAGAACTACTTGCATGATAAGCAACAGAAGCCACACCAGCCCTGCATAACTGAAGCATAACCTCTCAATTTCTGTATTCAGTTCCCCTCACAATAAACAATAACACTCTATTAGCTTTCTTAATTAATTTCTGAATCTGTATACTAACTTTATATGATTCATGTACTAGGACACCCAGATCCCTCTGCATCTCAGAGCTCTGCAATT
Organism: Carcharodon carcharias; assembly: GCF_017639515.1. Classification (NCBI taxonomy): domain Eukaryota; kingdom Metazoa; phylum Chordata; class Chondrichthyes; order Lamniformes; family Lamnidae; genus Carcharodon; species Carcharodon carcharias. The sequence goes on along the minus strand of NC_054484.1, from coordinate 2,198,318 downwards.
CTCACTGTTTAGATAATACGCTTCTCTTTTGTTCTTCACACCAAAATGGACAATTTCACACTTTCCCACATTATACTTCATTTGCCAGATGTTTGCTCACTCACTTAACCTATCTATATCCCTTTGTAACCTCCTTATGTCCTCTTCACAACTTACTTTGCTACCTATCTTTATGTCATCAGCAAATTTAGCAACCATACCTTCCGTCCCTTCATCCAAGTCATTCATATAAATTGTAAAAAGTTGAAGCTCCAGCACTGGTCCCTGTGATACAAGACTCATTACATCTTGCCAACCAGAAAATGATCCATTTATTCCTACCCTCTGTTTCCTGTTTGCTAGCCAATCTTCTATCCATGCCAATATGTTGCCCCCTACATCATGAGCTTCTATTTTTTGCAATAATCTTTGCTGTGGCACCTTATCAAGTGCCTTCTGGAAATCTAAATACAGTACATCCACTGGTTCCCCTTTATCCACAGCATATGTTACTTCTTCAAAGAACTCCACTAAATTGGTTAAACATGATTTCCCTTTCAGAAAAACATTGTTGACTCTGCCTGATTACCCTGATTTTTTTCTAAGAGCCCAGCAATAACATCTTTAATAAAAGATTCTAACATTTTCCCAATGACAGATATTAAGCTAACTGGCCTGTAGTTTCCTGCTTTCTGCCTCCTTCCCAGATAGAATAAAGGAGTTACATTCACTATTTTCTAATCTAATGGAACCTTCCCCAAATCAAGGGAATTTTGGACAATTAAAACTAACGCATCAACTATCTCACTAGCCACTTATTGAAAGACCCCAGGATGAAGTCCATCAGGACCCAGGGATTTGTCAGCCCACAGCTCCAACAATTTTCTCAGTACCACTTCCCTGGGGATTGTAATTTTCTTGAGTTCCTCCCTCCCTTCCATTTCCTGATTTACAGCTGTTCCTAGAATGTTACTTGCATCCTCTACAGTGAAGACCAATGCAAAATACCTGTTCATCTGCCATCTTCTTATTTTCCATTGTTAATTACCCAGGCTCACATTCTATAGGACCAACGTTCAATTTGTTCACTCTTTCCTTTGTTAAATATCTATAGAAACTCTTACTAGCTGTTTTATTATTTCTAGCTAGCTTTCTTTTGTACTCTATTTTTCCTCCTTATTAATCTTTTAGCCAGTCTTTGCTGTTTTTTATATTCTGTCCAATTTTCTGACCTGTCACGCATCCTTGACCAATTATATGCTTTTTCTTTAACTTTGATACAATCCTTAACTTGTTTAGCTAACTATGGATGGTGGATCCTCCCATTGGAATTTTTCTTTTTCGTTAGAATGTATCTATTCTGTGTAATCTGAAATATCCCCTTAAATGTCTGCCCCTGCAACTCGATTGACCTATCCCTTAACCTAATTTGTCAGTTCACTTTAACTAACTCTGTTTCTATGCCCTCATAACTGCCCCTATTTAAATTTAAAATAATAGTCTTGTATCCATTCTCTGCCTCAAACTGATTATAAAATTCAATCATATTATGACTACTACCAGCTAGAGGCGTCTTCACTATGAGGTCATTAATTAATCCAATCTCGTTGCACAACTCCAGCTCTAGTATAGCCTGCTTGCTGGTTAGCTTCAGAACATGCTGTTCGAAGAAACTATCCCAAAAACACTCAATGAACTCCTCACCTAGGCTACCTCTGTCCATCTGATTTTTCCAGTCTATCTGCAGATTAAAATCCCCCAAGATTATTGGCATACCTTTCCAACAAGCTCAAATTATTTATTTCTTTATACCCTGTCCTACCGTGTGGATACGGTTAGGGGGCCTGTGCACAACTCCCACAATTGACTTCTTGTCTTTATCATTTCTCATCTCTACTCAAACTTAGATCATCCCTCTTTATTGTGCTAATGCCATCAGTAATTACCAGAGCAACCCCTCCATCTTTTTCTAACTTCCTGTCCTTCCTAAATGTCACATACCCATCAATATTCAGGTCCCAATCTATGTCATCCTGCAGCCATGTCTCTGCAGTGGCTATCAGGTTGTACTTATTTATTTCTATTTGCACTTTCAGTTCATCTGTTTTGTTTTGATTGCTGTGTGCATCCAGACATAGTGTATTTAGTTTTGTCGTTCTATTATTTGTGTAACCTCTAGCCTTATCTGTTCATTTACTGTTAGATTTGTACTCTCTATCCCTTCCTCTCACGGTCTGTTTATCATTTCCCATATTAGTACTTTTCTCTCTTCTCTTTCTCTACTCTTAACATTTGAACATATGAACAAAGAGCAGGAGTAGGCCATTCAGCCCCTCGAACCTACTCCACCATTTAATAAGATCATAGCTGATCTGATAGTAACCTCAAATCTGCATCCCAACTACCCCCGATAACCTTCCATCCCCTTGCTTACCAAGAATCTATCCATCTCTGCCCTAATATATTCAAAGACTCTACTTCCACCGACTTTTCAGGAAGAGAGTTCCAAAGGCTCAGGACCCTCTGAGAGAAAAAATGTCACCTCATGTTTGTTTTAAATGGACTACCCTTTATTTTTAACAGTGACCCCTAGTTCTAGATTCTCCTATAAGAGGAAACATCCTCTCCACATCCCCCCTGTCAAGACCCCTCAGGATCTTATATGTTTCAATCAAGTCGCCTGTTACTCTTGTAAACTCCAGTGGATACAAGCCTAACCTGTCCAACCTTTCTTCATAAGACAACCTGCTCATTCCAGGTATTAGTCTGGTAAACCTTCTCTGAACTCCTTCCAATGCATTTACATCCACTCTAAGGTGACCAATACTATACACAATATCTAGGTGTGGTCTCACTGGTGCTCTTTATAACTGAAGCATAACCTCCCTACTTTTGTATTCAATTCTCCTCATGATAAGTGATAACATTCTATTAGCTTTCCTAATTACTTGCTGTACCTGCATACTAACCTTTTGCGACTCATGCACTAAGAAAACCAGATTACTTGCATCTTAGAGCACTGTAATCTCTCACCATTTAGATAATATACTTCTCTTTTATACTTCTTGCCAAAATGAACAATTTCACATTATCCCACATTATACCCCATTGGCCATATCTATGCCCATTCAATTAACCTACCTATATCCTTTTGTAACCTCATTATGTCATCATCACAACTCATTTTCCTACCTAACAGCAAATTTGGCAACCATCCCATCCATCCCCTTTTATTTTCTGCTATTAACCTTTGGTGTGGCACTTTATCAAATACCTCCTGGGAGTTTAAGTAGAGAACATCCACCAGTTCCCCTTTATCCACAGCACATGTTACTTCCTCAAAGAACTCCAATAATTTGGTTAAACATAATATCCCTTTCACAAAACCATGTTGACTCTGCCTGATTACCTTGAACTTATCCAAGTGCCTGCGTAGCTTCTTTAATAATAGCTTCTAACATTTTCCCTATGACAAATGTTAAGCTAACTGGCCTGTAGTTTCCCATTTTCTATCTCCCTCCCTTTTTGAATAAAGGAGTGATATTTGTTTTCTTCCAATTTAGTGGGACCTTTCCGGAATCTAGGGAGTTTTGGAAAATTTAAACCAATACATCAACTATCTCATGAGCCACTTATTTTAAGACACTAGGATAAAGTCCAACAGGACCTGGGCACTTGTCAGCCCACAGCTCCAACAATTTACTCAGTACCACTTCTCCGGTGATTGTAATTTTCCTGAGTACCTCCCTTCCTTCCATTTCCTGATTTATAGCTGCTTCTGGGATGATTTAGTAACTCTTCTTAATTTTGATCCATTGCCTTCAATATTTAGCTTAAAACCCTCTCTACTTCCCTAGTTATGCTGCTTGCTAGAACACTGCTCCCAGCATGGTTCAGGTGGAGGTAGACCATCCTGTAAAATTGAAGCGCATGGGATTGGGGGTAATGTATTGAGATGGATAGAAAACTGGTTGGCAGATAGGAAACAAAGAGTAGGAATAAACGGGTCTTTTTCCGAATGGCAGGCAGTGACTAGTGGGGTACCGCAGAGATCGGTGCTGGGACCCCAGCTATTCACAATATATATTAATGATTTAGATGAGGGAATTAAATGTAATATCTCCAAATTTGCAGATGATACAAAGCTGGGTGGGAGGGTGAGCTGTGAGGAGGATGCAGAGATGCTTCAGTGTGATTTGGAGAAGCTGAGTGAGTGGGCAAATGCATGGCAGATGCAGTATAATGTGGATAAATGTGAGGTTATCCATTTTGGTAGCAAAAACAGGAAGTCAGATTATTATCTGAATGACTATAAATTGAGAGAGGGAAATGTGCAACGAGACTTGATTGTCTTTGTACACCAGTCGCTGAAGGTAAGCATGCAGGTGCAGCAGGCGGTAAAGAAGGCAAATGGTATGTTGGCCTTCATAGCCAGAGGATTCAAGTACAGGAACAGGGATATCCTGCTGCAATTGTACAGGGCCTTGGTGAGACCACACCTGGAATATTGGGTGCAGTTTTGGTCTCCTTATCTGAGGAAGGATGTACTTGCCATAGAGGGAGTGCAGCGAAGGTTTACCTGACTGATTCCTGGGATGGCGGGTCTGACATATGAGGAGAGATTGAGTCAATTAGGATTATATTTGCTGGAGTTCAGAAGAATGAGGGGGGATCGCATAATAACCTATAAAATTCTAACAGGACTAGACAGGATAGAGGCAGGAAGGATGTTCCCGATGGTGGGGGAGTCCAGAACCTGGGGTCACAGTCTAAGGATATGGGGTAAACCATTTAGGACTGAGATGAGGAGAAATATCTTCACCTGGAGAGTGGTGAGCCTGTGGAATTCATTACCACAGAAAGTAGTTGAGACCAAAGAATTGTATGCTTTCAAGAAGGAGTTAGATATAGCTCTTGGGGCGAAAGGGATCCAAGTGTATGGGGAGAAAGCAGGAGCAGGCTATTGAGTTGGATGATCAGCCATGATCATAATGAATGGTGGAGCAGGCTCGAAGGGCCGAATGGCCTACTCCTGCTCCTAGTTTCTATGTTTCTATCCCAATTGTACAGCCCTCACTTTCCCCAGTACTGGTGCCAGTGCCCCATGAACCGGAACCCATTTCTACCACACCAATTTTTGAGCCACACATTCATTTCTCTGATCTTTTTTGTCCTGTGCCAATTTTTAGTGGCTCAGGTAATAATCCAGAGATTATTATTGTTGAGGTCTGCTGCCGAGAGCCAATGGAACCTTCAATCCCCCTCATTATACCGTCCCCTACTACCACTATATTCCTTTTTGCTCCCTTCAGGCCTGTTGGACAATTGCAGAGGCTGAAACTCCTGTTCTCTTGACCTCTAGGTCCACTTACCTGTCTCACTCGCAGTCACACCCTCCAGTCCCAGACCACTGGCCAAAACAGAAGACCCTATCCTGAAGGGTGTGAGCACCTCCTGGTACATAGTGTCCAGGTAACTTTCCCCCTCCCTGATGCATCGCAGTGTCTGCAGCTCAGCCTCCAGCTCAATGACTCTGAGCCGAATCTCCTTGAGCCACAAAGATTCACATGTTTGCCCTGGATCACAATGGCATCCAGGAGCTCCTTATCCTGCAGCTGTAACACATCACCTGTCATCCTCGATGCATTTTAATTAACGACTTAATTATCTTATTCAATTAATTATTTTCCTTTTTTATATATTTTACTAACCTCATCATCTGTTTGTGTACTTTTTTTTATTCATAAGAACATAAGAAATAGGAACAGGAGTAAACAATTCAGCCCCTCGAGCATTTGTTCATGGGATGTGGGCATCGTTGGCTAGTCCAGCATTTATTGTCCATCCCTAATTGCCCTTGTATGTTCAGAGGGCATTATTAAGAGTCAATCACATTTTAAAACTTAGGAATAGAATAGACCTTAACCATTTACCAGATACTCACCAAACAGCTAGCTCCTTCCCCATAGTGGAGTAAGAACCAATTCCTTCAGGGTGAAAACGTTAGAAAAAGCAAAAGAGCACCTCCCTCCCCTCTTCACCTAACTCCCTCATTCACCCAACTCCCAGCACTCTTGTTCAAAGTCACACTCCAGTCCTATGCCCAGCATACCGTATGCTTCATCAATGACCTTCTCTCCACCACAGAATCAAGATTATTGCACACAAGGAAGCCATTCAGCCCATCATGTTTCCATGCTGGCCCTACGCAGGAGCAATTCACCTCGTGTCATTCTCCACTCTTTTCCCTGTAGCTCTGCAAGTTTTTCCTTTTCACATAATGATGCAATTCCTTCATGAACACCTCAATTGGATCTGCCTCCACCACCTCCCCGCCCCCCAGGCATTGCATTCCAGGTCCTAACATGATCACTGCTTAAAAACCTCTCCTCATGTCACCATTGCTTCTTTTACCAATTGCCTTAAATCTATGCCATCCATTTCTTGATCCTTCCACCAATGGGAACAGATTCTCACTATCTACTCTGTCCAGACCCCCCATGATTTTGAATACTCCAAACCTCCTCTCAACCTTCTCTTCATCCAGATCTAGTTCTCCAAGGAGAACTATCCCGACTTCTCCAATATTTCAATGTAGCTGAAGTTCCTCATCCCTGGTGTCATTCTCGTGAATCTTTTCTGCATCCTCTCCAATGCCTTCACAAAAGTGTTGTGCCCAGAACCGGATGCAATACTGGAGTTGAGGATGAACAAGTTTTATACAGGTTTATCATAGCTTCCTCGCTTTTGTACTCTATGTGCCTCTTAATAAAGCCCAGGATACTGTATGCTTTATTAACTGCTCTCTCAACATGTTCTGCCACCTTCAATGGTTTACACACATATACACGCAGGTCCCTCTGCTCCTGCACCCTATGGAATTGTACTCTTTATTTTATATTGTATCTCTGATGTTTTCCTACCAAAATCAATCATTTCAAGGACAAGAACAAAAGACAAAAAGGCGAATAAGAAAAGAGATAGGCAGATAAATCAAGGGCAAGAATCAAACAGGGCCTCAGTGAAATATAGTGGGAATGGGACAAATAATGTTAAAAAGACAAGCCTTAAGGCTTTGTGCCTGAATGCGAGGAGCCTTCGCAATAAAGTGGATGAATTAACCGTACAAATACTTGTAAACACGTATGGTATAGTCGGGATTACAGAGACATGGCTGCAGGGTGACCAGGGACGGGAACTGAACATCCAGGGATATTCAGTATTTAGGAAGAACAGACAAAAAGGAAAGGTGGTGGAGTTGCATTGCTGGTTAAAGAGGAAATTAAGGCAATAGTGAGGAAAGATATTAGCTCCGACGATGTGGAATTTGTATGGGTAGAGCTGAGAAACACTAAGGGGCAAAAAAAGTTAGTGGGGTTTGTATATAGACCCCCAAACTGTGGTGGTGATGTTGAGAATGTCATTAAACAGGAAATTAGAGATGCATGCAATTAAGGAACATCTGTAATTTAATCTGCATATAGATTGGGCAAATCAAATTAGTAACAATACTGTAGAGGAGGAATTCCTGGAGTGTATATCGGATGGTTTTCTGGACTAATACGTTGAGGAACCAACAAGGGAACAGGCCATCCTCGACTGGGTATTGTGTAATGAGAGAGGAATAATTGGCAATCTAGTTATGCGAGGCCCCTTGGGGATGAGCGACCATAATATGATAGAATTCTTCATCAAGATGGAGAGTGATGTAGTTGATTCTGAGACTAGGGTCCTGAATCTTAATAAAGGAAACTACGATGGTATGAGGCGCGAGTTGGCTATGATGGATTGGGAAACGTTACTTAAAGGGATGATGGTGGATAGGCAATGGCAAACATTCAAAGAACGCACGGATGAACTGCAACAATTGTTTATTCCTGTCTGGCACAAAAGGTAAAACAGGAAAGGTGGCCAAACCATGGCTTACCAGGGAAATTAGAGACAGTATTAGATGCAAGGAAGAGGCATATAAATTGGCCAGAAAAAACAACAGACCTGAGGATTGGGAGCACTTTAGAATTCAGCAAATGAGGACAAAGGGATTGATTAAGCTTGCAGGGAACATGAAAGCTGACTGTATAAGTTTCTATTGGTATGTCAAGAGAAATAGATTGGTGAAGACACTCAGAAACAGGGGAATTTATAATGGGGAACAAAGAAATGGCTGACCAACTAAGTACATACTTTGGTTCTGGCTTCACAAAGGAGGACACAAATAACATACCAGAAACGTTGGGGAACACAGGGTTTAGTGAGAGGGAGGAACTGAAAAAAATCAGTATTGGTAGGGAAATGGTGTTGGGGAAATTGATGGGATTGAAGGCTGTTAAATCCACGGGGCCTGATAATCTACATCTCAGAATACTTCAGGAGCTGGCCCTAGAAATAGTAGGTGCACTGGTGGTCATTTCCCAAGATTCTATAGACCCTGGAACAGTTCCTACAGATTGGAGGGTAGCAAATGTAACCCCACTCTTTAAAAAGGGAGGTAGAGAGAAAACAGAGAATTACAGACCAATCAGCCTGACATCAGTAGTGGGGAAAATTCTAGAGTCCATTATGAAAGATTTAGTAGCTGAGCACGTGGAAAACAGTGGCAGAATTGGACAGAGTCAGCATGGATTAATGAAAGGGAAATCCTGCTTGACAAATCGACTGGAATTTTTCGAGGATGTAACTAGTAGAGTTGATAAGGGGGAGCCAGTGGATATGGTTTATTTGGACTTTCAGAAGGCTTTCGACAAAGTCCCATATAAGAGATTGGTGTGTAAAATTAAACTGCATGGGATTAGGGGTAGTGTATTGAGATGGATAGAAAACTGGTTGGCAGACAGGAAACAAAGAGTAAGAATAAACGTGTCTTTTTTTGAATGGCAGGCAGTGACTAATGGGGTACCGCAGGGATCGGTGCTGGGACCCCAGCTATTCACAATATATATTAATGATTTAGATGAGGGAAATAAATGCAATATCTCCAAATTTTCAGATGACACAAAGTTGGGTGGGAGGGTGAGCTGTGAGGAGATACTTCAGTGTGATTTGGACAAGCTGAGTGAGTGGGCAAATGCATGGCAGATGCAGTATAATGTGAATAAATGTGAGGTTATCCACTTTGATAGCAAAAACAGGAAGGCAGATTATTATCTGAATGGCTATAAATTGAGAGAGGGGAATGTGCAACGAGACCTGGGTGTCCTCGTACACCAGACGCTGAAGGTAAGCATGCAGGTACAGCAGGTGGTAAAGAAGGCAAATATTGGCCTTCATAGCGAGAGGATTCGAGTACAGGAGCAGGGATATCTTGCTGCAATTATACAGGTCCTTGATGAGCCCACACGTGGAATATTGTGTGCAGTTTTGGTCTCCTTATCTGAGGAAGGATGTTCTTGCTATGGTGGGAGTGCAGCAAAGGTTTACCAGACTGATTCCTGGGATGGCGGGACTGACATATGAGGAGAGATTGAGTCGGTTAGGATTATATTCACTGGAGTTCAGAAGAATGAGGGGGGGAATCTCATAGAAACCTATAAAATTCTAACAGGACTAGACAGGGTAGATGCAGGAAGGATTTCCCGATGGTGGGGGATTCCAGAGCCAGTGGTCACAGTCTGAGGATATGGGGTAGACCATTCAGGACTGAGATGAGGAGAAATTTCTTCACCCAGAAAGTGGTGAGCCTGTGGAATTCGCTACCACAGGAAGTATTTAAGACCAAAACATCATATGTTTTCAAAGAGTTAGATATAGCTCTTGGGGCAAAAGGATTAAAGGATATGGGGGGAAAGTGGGAGCAGGCTATTGAGTTGGATGATCAGCCATGATCATGATGAATGACGGAGCAGGTTCGAACAGCCTAATGGCCTACTCCTGCTCCTATTTTCTATTTTTCTATACTCTGATGATTGGAGTCATACCTAGCACATTATGGTTATTGGAGGTCAATCATCTCAGTTCCAGGACATCACTGCAGTAGCTCTCAGGCTAGTGCCCTAGGCCCCATCATCTTCAGCTGCTTCATCAATGACCTTCCTTCCATCAAAAGGTCAGAAGTGGGGATATTCCCACGATGTTCAGCACTATTAGCAACTCCTCAGATACTGAAGTAGTCCATGACGAAATGCAGCAAGACCTGGACAATATCTAGGCTTGGCTAACAGATGGCAAGTAACATTCATACCACACAAGTGCCAGGCAATGACCATCTCCAACAAGAGAGAATCTAATTGTTGCCCCTTGACATTCAATGGCATTACCATCGCTAAATCCCCCCTATCAACATCCTGGGGCCTATCATTGACAAGAAACTGAACTGGACTAGCCATATAAATACCGTGGCTATAAGAGCAAGTCCAAGGCAAGGAATCCTGCGACGAGTAACTCAACTCCTGACTCCCCAGATCCTGTCCACCACCTACAAGGCACAGTCAGGAATACTCCCCACTTGCCTGGATGAGTGCAGCTCCCACAACACTCAAGAAGCTTGACACTGTCCAGGACAAAACAGCCCACTTGATTGGCGGCCCATCCACAAGCATTCACTCCCTCCATCACCGATGCACTGTGGCAGCAGTGTGTACCATCTACACGATGCACTGCAGAAGTCACTCATGCTACTTAGGCAGCACCTTACAAGCCCACAACCACCTCCATCTCGAAGGAGGGCAGCAGATAGATGGGAACACCACCACCTGGATGTTCCCTTCCAAGCCACGCACCATTCTGGCTTGGATATATATTGCCGTTCCTTCACTGTCGCTGGGTCAAAATCCTGGAACTCCCTCCCTAACAGCACTGTGGGTGTACCTACACCACATGGATTTCGGCAGTTCAAGAAGGCAGCTCACCACCACCTTCTCAAGGGCAACTAAGGATGGGCAATAAGTGCTGGCCCAGCCAGCGAAGCCCACATCCCATAATTGAATATATGAAAAAAAAGAGTGAGAACAGATCTGAACCTGGTAAATTGGAATGAAAGAATGGTAGGCAAAATTGTAATTGAACAATGGCCTGCCTTTAAAGAGGAGATAGTTCAGGCATAGTCGAGGTACATTCTACAAGGGGGTAAATTAAGACAAACAAGCCCGAGATTCCTAAAATGAAGCAGAAAAAAGTATGACAAATGTCAGATTGATAATTGAGGTAAGACTGGGCTGAATATAGAATCTTCAGGAGGGAGTGAGAAAGGAAATAAGAGCAGCAAAGGAAGAGTATGAGAAGAGACTGGCAGCTAACATAAAAGGCTATCTAGAAGTCCACTCTAGGCATATAAATAGTAAATGGGTGGTAAAAGGAGGTAGGACAAGCTAGGGACCAAAAATGGGATTTATCATGGAGGCAGAGGACATGGCTGAGATACTAAATTAGGTCTTTGCATCTATCTTCAACAAGCAAGAAGATGCTGCCAAAGTCATAGCGAAAGAGGAGGCAGTTGAATGGCTCCATGAGCTAAAGGTTGATAAAGAGGATGTACTTTAGATGCTGGCTGCACTTAAAACTGATAAGTCACCAGGACCAGATGAATTTCACTCACTGAGGGAAGTGAGTGAAAATTGGGGAGGTACTGGCCGTGATCTTCCAGTCCACCTTAGATTCAGGGATGGTGCCATAGGTCTAGAGAATTGCAAATATGATCCCCTTTGCCAAAGATAAGCCCAACTACAGCTTAACCTCGATGGTGGGAAAGCTTTTAGAAACTATCATCCTAGACAAAATTAACAGTCACTTGGACAAATATGGATTAATTAAGGAAATCATCTTGGATTAGTTAAGGACAAATTGTATTTAACTAATTTGATTTAGTTTTTGGATAAGGTAACAAAGAGTGTTGATTAGAATAATGTGGTGTACGTGGACTTCCAAAAGCTGTTTGATAAAGAGCCACATAACAGGATTGCCGGCAATGTTGAAGCTCATGCAATAAAAGGGACTGCATCAGCATTGTTATGAAACCCAAACTTACCTTATTGTGGAACGTGGAGATCAGGAACTCCAAGTCCCGGCTGTCTTCGGACTTCCCACATATGCATAGGTTGGGAGCGGGCAGGAGCGCAATTCTTCATCTTCACATTTTTTGGGCCCATGACAGGCCCCATGCATCTGCGCATAAAGAAAAAAGAAGAGTGTGAAAACCTGGGAGTGCTATGGTCAGCAAGTGTCCAGGTAAAGGACAAAGACAGGGGACACAAACAGGTCCCAGCTAAGGTCAGTTAAATGCAAGCAGCAGAGAAGCAGTCTTCAAGTTAGAGAAAAGGCTGCAGGAGGTATACTTTAAGTGAAGTGGACTATTAGGGTAAAGGTTCTGCCCAGCATGGCCGTGGACCTAAGATTTGTCTGTAATTTGGTGCTTGCATGTATACCCAGGAATATAGGGGAATGGGATCTTGGAAGATGAGATTAAAACCCAGTGAGGTGAGCTGTTGTTGACATCTTCCGAGTTTGGTAACTGAAGACGATTCAAATGAAGCCCTGAAGATCCAAGAAGGCAGCAGAATGTTGGTGACTCCATGTTCCGGGCCGCTGGGGCAAAGGTACTCTTTTGGAGCAGCAGTGTTCCACTCGGCGGGGCCGAACAGCTGAAGTTGTGCCCGTGAGTTGGTGCTAGAATGCAGACTTTGGAATCCAGGGGAACAGAGCCTTGGTGACAAGTTTGAAACCCTGCGAGGTGGGCAGTCATTGAGGCCCTTCAAGTTGGAGCCACCTTTGGAGAGAATTCCAAGGTGAGATCTTCGAAGGAGAAGTTTGGAATCCCTTGTGAGAGAGACGGAGTTTCAGTGAGATTGTTAACTCACAGTGTTTACTGACATCTGGGTGGGTTGTTGAGAAATCCATGGAATCCGTTTTGGTCACCTTTGGAATTTATTGTGTAATGCGATATGTTCAACCACAGTTTGCCTGTTAATTCACGTGTGCCTTATACTTAACCTGATTATTGGAGTACTGGATAGATATTGTAAATTGTTTTATCTTTCTGACCTTGTGTAGTAAAGTTTATTTTTGTTTGTTCAAACCCTATGGATTCACTGAGCAAGGGTCTTTGTCTACTCTAAAAGAACTGTTATTGGTTCCTAACCGGATCTCAACAACAATTTGGGGGTTTGGCCAATGATCATAACAGCATGGATATAAAGTTGGCTGAGTGACAGGAAACAGAGAGAAGTGGAAACAGTTGTTTTGTGGTCTGGTCAAAGGAAAATAGTGGGGTTCCCTAAGGGTCAGTATTAGGATCACTGCTATTCTTGAACTATATTAATGACTTAGGCCTGGATGTACAGGGCACAATTTCAAAATTTGCAGATGTGTGAAAACTTGGAAACATTGTGAGCTTTGAGGAGGTAATCCTCAAGAGTATGTTCAGTGGCTGGTGAAATAGGTGGACATGTGACAAATGTAATTCAATGCAGACAAGTGTGAAGTGATTCATTTTGGTGGAAAGAATGAGGAGAGGCAATATGAAATAAAGGGTACAATTCTAAAGGAAGTGCAGGAGCAGAGGGTCCTGGGGGTTTATGTACAAGTCCTTAAATGAACCTGTATAAAATATAGGTTCGGCCTCAAATGGAGTGTTGTGCCCACTTTTGGACACCATAATTTAAGAAGGATATGAAGGCATTGGGGAAGTTGCAGAAAAGATTTATGAGAATGGTTCCAGGTGTGCAGATTATGATCTTTGAAAGATACTCAGAAAGAAACTTAGAAAGTTACTTGAGAGTTATCACTATCCAGTCAGGATTCAACAGCAACCAGCCAATATGGTGGGATGTTGAGTTTTTGATCAGAGTTTAAGATGGAACATAATACACTGGTTACACAGCAAAAACATAAAACCATGACAAATAACAAGTACCAGTCCAGATCAGACAGGATGGCTGGTATGCACAAACAGCTCTTTCTTCCGTCTTCCACTTCTCTTCTCAGTGTTCACGTCTTCTTAGCTTCTGGAACTCCTCAGGAATGTTTGACAGGGGTCTTGATTCAGAGTCCTTGTCCTTGTTCACTGCCTACCACAATGAACACTCCCAATTCTATCCTGGATGGATTATTGACAAGGCCTTTTGGTCTTATAAAGATTTACTTTATTTCAAAATACTCTATCAGGTGTTGAGTTCTTTGTCTAAACTTTGGGTTAACTATCCCGCTGTTGATGTCAATCTACCCTCCATTAGCCCCTTAAGCCTTTTGTACATACTCTGGCCATATTCTTACTTCATCTCTTCCTTATCATTTCTCAATCTTCTTCCCAGATTAGTTCCATCCTCCCATAACATCCGCTATAAGTTAGACTGTCTGTCTGTGAGACCTGCTAACAAGCATTCTCAATGGCCATTCAGCGTGACTATTCTTACCCCTTATCAGACTGATGAACCAGGCTATTGTTCACTGCAGTCAAATCTAATGTCTCCACATACTACTGGGTATATGTTTTTCAGCAAGCAAGATTAATGAAATGTCTAACACAGCTTCCAACCATTTGTTATCTCTTACTACTATGGCGGGATGTCCGGCCTCTGCAGTTATTGGCCATGACCTAGAATTAGGTCACAGCCAGTACTTTAAAGAGCCCCCTGGCATGGATCAGTGTCAGGGGACCCAAAAAATGTAGGATTGCTTCAAATTCCACAGGATAATCTGTCATTGAGCAGTTTGCAGACTTCTAAGGTGAGTGCATTTTAATTTGAGTTCTACTGTCTCCAAACCTGATCAGAGGTGGCTTCCTTTTTTAACCTGAACAAGTTTACCACTACTCTGCCTGGAACAGTTGTCTAGTTGTCGAATGTTTCCCTCCAGAGATCTCTGCTGCATTGGAGTGAGGGGAGAGGCAGAGGAGAAGGGCTAAACCAGCCCCTAGATTCAATGAGGACTCACTCAGAGCCCTCCTACTGCAGTCTCCGACCCACATGAGCAGCTGATGCCGACTCCTGGCAAGAGGAGGAAGCCGAGCCAGACACATGCAGCCCTGGAGAAGGTAGTCAAGGAGGTCAGCAGTATTGTGCTTGTTAGGTGGACATTGTTCCAATGCAGAAAAGGCCAGGGCCAGTACATGTGCAATCTTGTTCCAGTGTGTTACAGGGTGAGCTCGCAAATGCAGGAGGAAAGTAAGTTTGGCTGGACCTCAAAGGCATCAGGATGCAACAAGGGTACAGCTGTAATGGATGATGACATTGTGCTTTGAAAGTTTTGGTCCAGTTGTAGGATGGGTGGTTGGCAGAACGTGCATATGATGGATGAGGACAGCCTCCAGGATGGCACACACTTTACTAATAAAGGGTAGGCAGCATGCCATTAAATAAGCTGAAATTGCTAATGAGTGCATTATTACACATCTTTTCAGAAGAAGCGAACCCACAATGCCCAGGAGCAGGCCTGTACAGGCGGGGGAATTCCAAACCTGGCCTACTGAGTCCTTTCAAAGAGGAGGTGCTGACGCTCACAAACAGAGTCCCCCAGGCGTATCGGCAGAGGTGAGATTAGAGGAAGACCTGGGTCTGATGAAATGGCAAAAGGCTCAATCAGATAGAAGGGGAGAGGGCAAGAGGGAGGTTAATAGAGGCTCAGCATGATTCAGTGAAGCTTGTTAATATCGTTCAGACATTCAAACCCTGACAAGCTTCATCACCTGAAGCTTCAGATTATTGTTCAAGTGCGCATTGTGTCTGCAGAGTCCCACCTCTCATGCTGGACATGAGTACAGTTGCTGAGTGTATTGTCATAGCGCTGATGTAGCAAGGTCTGTGATACCCACTAACCCCTTTACTTACGTTGCTTTGTCACAGGAGAAGCCTCTTCAGATCACCTTCCTCCAGAAGCCAAGCCGCCATTCCCCTCCAAGGAGAGGAAAAACCCTGGGAGGATGCAGCATCACATCCCCACTCTGCACCATGCACCTTGGCAGATACTGGCACCTCGGCTAGGATTATTGTGTCGGAGAGGGGACATGCACACACTGGTGAGGGCACTTCACATTCACAATTGCAGCTGCCGGAGAGTGTAGTGCAGCAGTCCTCG
Source organism: Carcharodon carcharias (assembly GCF_017639515.1). Taxonomy (NCBI): domain Eukaryota; kingdom Metazoa; phylum Chordata; class Chondrichthyes; order Lamniformes; family Lamnidae; genus Carcharodon; species Carcharodon carcharias. Next base: position 2,182,337 of record NC_054484.1, on the reverse strand, counting down.
GGCAGTCAGAGGAGTGTCTGAGGTGATCCAGAGTCTGATTACGAATTGGATGTTGAGCCTCTGGAATCATCCGTAATACGTCAGATGCTGGATATCCAGTGCGAGGTCTGTGAAGATTTGACGGATTTACCACAGAGGTTGCAGACTGTGGAGGTGTCCATTCAGGCCATGTGTGTTGCTATCATCCATTCTTCAAAGCACCAATCTTCCTCCATGGACAGACTGGTGATTGTCCTGGAGGGGCAAACCAAGTGTATTACAGATGGACCCATCAGTATGCACTCCGACCTGCACATCATTGCCCTGGTTCTGAGCTCAGGGGCACAGACCCAAGGCGACAAGGGAGCTGGGAATTTGACCAAACTCCTGGAAATAGGACAGGCTGGTGCCCCCTGCCAAATGGTCATAGAGTCATAGAGTTATAGAGGTCTACAGCACAGAAAAAGGCCCTTTGGCCCATTGAGTCTGCACCGGTCAAACAAGTACCTAACTATTTTAATCCCATTTTCCAACACTAGACTGATAGCCTTGTATATCATAGGCATCGAAAGTGCACACCCAAATACTTCCTAGTGGCAGAGGGTAAGCAGCAACTGCCATCATCAGGAAATACCTCTGAGGGCACTTCTGATGGGAGCAGCATCTCCTCCGTCCATCCGCCTTTGACACTGTCCTTGTCCAGTGCCAGATGACAGAAGATCCTCCTGCCACTCAGCAGGAATCTTCTCAAGTGACCGGCACTCAAGACCTCAGCTGCACAGACGACGCCTGCTGAGGTCATCCAGGGCAAGGGAGGTGGCAATTCAGCTGCTTCTCTCCAGTGCAGCAGTAAGCGAGGGAGGAGAACTGTGTCAGAGCTCCTGTCAACATGCTAAAAATACTCCACAGTAGTCACCAGGAGGGACACATGGGTGAGTTGCTTGTTGTTGTTTGTTAATATTCCTTTCACATTTGTAAATAAACCCACATATTTCAGGCCCTCATGCTGATGTTTTAATACTTTGTGTGAGTGTGGTACTTGTCTCTGGAGGCAGAGGAAAGCTTGATAATATTGATACAGGGCAGGAGGACTCATGTGTTCATGTTAGCAAATGGAGAGTATATTAACACGACAATGACTGGACTTGCTCAGTACACATGGGTAAAGGATTGTACAGGTGGTGACCATGCATCTCTGAGACTGGGACTTTTGAGACTCTTGAAACCTCTGCCGTATTAAGACATCCCTGATGCCATGGCCATCCTTGCAATCATGGTCAGGACCTTCCACCTGAACGTCACTGTGTTCCCTCACCTCATCCTCTGTGGATTGGCCCCTAGCTGCTGTGCCCTCATCCTCCAGAGCATCCCGTCTTTGAATAGCGAGGTTATAGAGGGGTGAGCACACCATGAGCATCAGGGACACATGTAAAGGGGCATCTAAATCTCATCTTCTGGAAACCAATGGTCTGCTCGATGATAACCCTGGTGCTTGCAGGACTCTCATTGTACCTCCTCTCCACCCCAGTCCTGGGCCCATTCACAGGTGTCATTAGCCATCTCTTCAATGGATACCCCTTGTCACCTGTGAGCCATCCATCTAAAGAATCAGGGTCACTGAATAGGTCTAACACCTGTGAGTTATGAAGGATGAAGGAGTCATGGTTGCTGCCAGGGTACCTGGTGCATACAGCTCTATAAACTGTGATGATCCAATTTCTAGCCATCTGTAGATATATATTTTAAAATGTTTATTTTTTGCCAGCATCCACCACATTACTGGAATTGTTACTACATTAGTCATTTTCTCATTAACCAGATTCCATCTGTTCAACTGGTTTTATTCAATGTGAACTATTTCTAAACATAATTCATTGTTCCTCAACTTCTTTTGTTCTAACAATGCTGTAAATTGCAAATTCTGCAGCTTATCCTTCCAAAACTACCTGTCTAAGTTACAAGTTTCTGCTGTACTTATCCTGGAACACTGAGCAATTTAGGCAAAGGAAAGCAGATTACAACAGTGCTTTATGTGGGCCAGCCAGATCTGATGATGAATGGTTAAACCAATTATCCACCATAAATATTCAGGTGTGTGTCCCTTGCAGTTCTCTCACTTCCAGTTTAAATCTGCCATCATCACCACTCTTCTCAAGAAACCAACCCTTCTCACCCTATTACTGTCCCATCTCCAATGCTCCTTGCCTCTCCTTACCTGTATTGCCATCTCCCAAATCCACGCCCATCTTTCCCTAAATCCATTTGACTCTATCCAATCAAGTTTCCACTGTTGCCACTGTATTGAAAGGGCCCTTATCAAAGTCACAAATAGTATCCTATGTGACTGAGACAAAGGTAAACTTTGCCTCTCGACATGGTGACCACACTAGCCTCCTCCAATGCCTCAATTTCTAGCTGGGTGAGGCTGTTCTCACCTGGTCCCATTCTTATCTATCTAATCATAGCCTGAGAATCACTTGTAATGGCTTCTCTGCCAGCTCCCACACTGTTATCTCTGGTGTCCTGCAAGGATTTATCCTTGGCCCCCTCTTATCTTCATGCTGCCCCTTGGTGACATTATTCAAAAGTATAGCGTTAGTTTTCACATTGTGATGAAACCTATACTTCCCCTGCTGAATGTGGAGGTCAGGAGCTCTGCTTCCTGATGAAGCTCTGGCATTTCGTGCATGTGCTGGCCGTACACGTGAAGCTCAGTTATTTCATGTTCTTCAGGCCAAGGACCTGCATGCCTGCTCAGAAGAGAGAAAGAAGAATGTCAAAAAAAGGCAGGCCAGATGACCTGGCACGGAGCGCCATTGTTGAGTGAGTGTCCCAGAGAATGGGACATGGGAGGGGGAGAGGGAGAGGTCCCAAAACAGGGAGGCAGACAAAGAGAGGTCTCAAATGGAAATTCCAGGTAAGGGATAAAGACAGGGGACAGAAATAGTCCTTTTAAGTTAACTTAAAAGAATGGAGCAGAGAAATATCCTCCAAATTAAAGAAAGAGCTGCAGGGAGAAGACTTTAAGTGAAGTGGACACGAGAGAAGCCCTGAAGATCCAACAGAGCAGCCAAAAGTTGGAGATTCCATGCTGCGGACTGTCGGCACAAAAGTGCCCCTTTGGAGTAGTGGTGTTCTGCCTAGCATGGCTGAATATCTTAAATTCTGTTTGGGAGATACATATACATACAAACATGCAAATTAGGAGCAGGATTAGGCCACTCAGCCCCTCAAGTCTGCTCCACCATTCAATAAGATTATGGCTGATCTGAAGTGTAACCTCAACCCTACTTTCCTGCCTACCCCCAATAACTTTTCACACCCTTATTAATCAAAAATCTATCTAGCTCTGCCTGAAAAATATTCAAAGACTCTGCTTCCACCAACTTTTGAGGAAGAGTCACAATCCTCTGAGAGAAAAAATTTCTCTTCATCTCATTATTTCTCCTCATCAGCGACCCTTATTTTTAAACAGTGACCCCTACTTCTTGTTTCTCCCACAAGAGGAAACATCCTCTCCACATCCACCCTGTCAAGACCCCTCACGATCTTAAAAGTTTCAATTAAGTCGCCTCTTATTCTTCTAAATTCCAGTGGATACAAGACTAATCTGTCCAGCCTTTCCTCATAAGACAAACCGCCCATTCCTGGTATTAGTCCAGTAAACTTTCTCTGAACTGCTTCTAATGCATTTACATCTTTCTTTAAATAAGGAGACCAGTGCTGTACAGAATACTCCAGATATGGTCTCACCAATACACTGTAGAACTGAAGCGTAACCTCCTTACTTTTGTATTCAATTCCCCTCACAATAAATGATAACATTCTAATAGATTTCCTAATTACCTGCTGTACCTACATACTAACCTTTTGTGATTCATGTACTAGGAAACCCAAATCCCTCTGAATCTCAAAGCTCTGCAATCTCTCACCATTTAGATAATAGGCTTCTTTTTTATTCTTTCTGCCAAAATGAAAAATTATACATTTGCCTATATTATACTCCATTTGCCAGATGTTTGCCCACTCACTTAACCTACCTATGTCACTTAATAGCCTCCTTATGTCTTCTTCACAATTTACTTTCCTGCCTATCTTTGTGTTGTCAGCAAACTTAGCAACTATTCCTTCAGTCCCTTCATCCAAATCATTTATATAAATTGTAAAAAGTTGAGGCCCCAGCGCTGATCCCTGTGATACACCACTCATTACATCCTGCCAAGCAGAAAAAGACCCATTTATGCCAATTCTCTGTTTCCTGTTACCTAGCCAATCTTCTATCCCTGCCAATATGTTACTCCCTATATCATGAGCTTTTATTTGGAAGATGAGGCTTGAGTATGTTTGGAAATCTAGGGGGAAAGGAATCTCGGAAGTCGAGATTGAAACCCTGTGAGATTAGTCATTGTTGAATCCATCCAAGTGGAGCAACCTTTGGAGTGAATTCCAAGGTGAGATCTTCAGTGGTGGAGATTGGAAACCCTCATGAGAAAGACAAAGTTTTAGTGAGATTGGTTGGCTCACAATGTGACAAACGACTGGGTGGGTTTTTGAGAAATCCATGAAATTGGGTTTGTTTGCATCTGTCATTCATTCTGAAGTGTGGTGTGTTCAACCACAATTTTCCTGTTAATCCACACATACCTCACACTTATCCTGAATGTTAGAGTATAAGATAGATATTGTAAATTACTTTATCTTTCTGAACTTGTACAGTAACATTTTTTTGTTTGTTCCTAATGCGTGTAATCTTGTGGCTTTATTAACTTAGTAAGCATCTTGAATCTCAAACTTTGCCTTGAATCTCAAACTTTGTCTACTTTAAATAAAATATTATTGATCCCTTACCAGATCTCCTTCCACAATTCAAGGTCTGTCTAAGGGGCATAACATAAATTTGGGGCTCTTGAGGGGTTTCGAATCCACAGACAAATATGAGTGCTGATACTTGCTGAGGTTAAGGTTTCCACAATGAATTTTACTATACAGATTGAAGAGCAGAATGGCTTAGAATTGCTAGGACTTGTCTGGAGAGGAAAGACTTTCCCCTGAGTGATTTGCAACAGCTAACCGAGGCTAGGTTAATCACATTAGCAGAAAAGTTAGCTTTAGAATTAAAAGCAAAGGCTAAGAAAGCAGAAATAATTGAGGTAATAGCATTGCATCTGGGATTGGAAGAAGAACAAGTTAATCCAGATAGCAATTCAGTTGAGTTAGCTAGAATTCAGAGTTGCAGATGCAACAGTTTGAACTTAAAAAAAGAAAAAGAAATGGATCACCTTGAAATAGAAAAAGAAATGAAAAAATAATTGAATTGAAAGACAAAGAAAAAGAAATGGAAATGAAAAAGCTCGAATTAGAAAAAGAGGAAAAGGAAAAAGAAAAAGAACGATTGAAAGAAATGGAAATGTGAAATCTTGAGCTCGAGTTTCAAAGAGAAAAAGAATTCAGACAGCAGTTTTTCAGGAGAACAATTTTCAGATTATGACATAGTTACAACTGCAGTGCTTAATAAGCCTGAAGCATATCAGTTGAAATTTCAGACTTTAAAGAAAAGACTGAATGAAACATGTGTAGAATTCACTAGGGGAAAAGAAATGCTGTGGGACTGGTGGTTTCGATCATTGAAGTTAGAACAAAATTTTGAGAACGTGAGGGAGCTAATGATAATGGGAGAATTTCAAAATAGCATTCCAATAGTTATTAGGTCACTCCTGGAAGACCATAAGATTTCTAGGGTATGAGAAGCAGCAGTTCTGGCAGATGCATATGATATATTGCATAGGCAGCTAAGGAGCAATAAATCTCCATCTGTAAACTCACAGGAAAGCTGGAGGAACAGAAAAGAGTCTAGCTTTATGGAGGAGGCAGAAGATGTTCCAGTCAAGAAAAATGATAGTGTACAAGGTAAAAGTGATGTCAAGAAACCAGTATGCTTTTATTGCCATAAGACCGGGCATCTCAAAGCCCATTGTTGGATGCTGAACGATAAACTGGTGGCAGTAATAAGAACACTTAAGGAGTTTTTAGAAAAGGAAATGGATGTTAAAACAATGGTACTAGCGCGAGTGACAGGGACTTCTACTGAGAAGTATCAATAATCAGTACAGGAGCAACAGAAGTGCCTGTAGAATTGAAAACTAAAAATTGTCAACTGAAAGGACTGAAACCGCAAAATGGTCTGGAAAGGTCAATGACCGTGGACACTGAATTACAATACTTGCTAGTATTGACACACCGGGTACAGCAGCAGGAATCCAGGCACATGGACAGTTCACAAAAGACCATTTTAAACCTGCAGAGGAGTGAAATGATCTGCATCACGACCTGAGTGAAAGAGTTGAAATAATGGAATCCTGGAAATGGCTAAAAGAGATTTTGATCATGAGGGAAATGAGCTATTAACTGTCACAAGAGTATAATAATTCTCATAATATTATTATGATTTATTGTAAAAGTAGGTTAATAGTGGGATTTGGATAGTTTTTGTGTGTATGTTGGGGGGGATTAAATTGAATTGGAGACAGCTGGTCTGGAGGCTTTGACTCATCAAAAGAATCTAGGTTTAAAATGCTAAATACATAAACATGACTGAAGTTTTAGAATGTGAGGTGAGAAGAATTTGCATTTTTAGATAAATCAGGGTAGTTTGAATTTCAAAGAGATGGTACGATGTTACACCTGGCCAGAGAAGCTGAGCCAAGCAGTGTGTTTATTTTTCCCAAAGGTTACTGATAATATTGGCACCATGAAATGATTTATAGTATGATAAAAATAAAGTTCCAGAGACAAATGGGAACAATAGGATTTGCATTAAAAGGGAGAAACATGTATAAAGGAGAAGAGGCTTTGTCAGAGAGGAAGGTGTTGTGAGATTGACCAGAAGTGTATGGTAGTAATTTGTAGACCTGTGAATGTGCTTGAAATCCTTTATTTTGTTAATAAATGTTTAATTTAGTTTTTGTAAAAAATTTCTACAGTCTTGGTGGACTTATTACTACTGAATTCAAGGCATGCATCTCGAAATAAAATATAAATTGCAAAATTGTTGTGACTGCGTGATCAAGTTTCCCTTATGGATTTGATCTGCCTGGTACACATCATCTGCCACGTCATAACATAACGCACAAAGAAGTCATTTTGACCTAATGGTTGGATTTTCCAACAGGCATTGAGATCCCATTGTTGGGCCTATATGAGGGTCCTGAGCCCACCCATGTTATCAACACACCCACCAGTGCAACCTTTCAGGAGAGGGCCTTCTAATTGGCCAGCTCAGTACTCACCATCTTATTAAGGACAGGTTTTAGGCCCAACCAGAGGGCCTGCAGTGATGTTAGACTGGCAGTCCTAGTGGGAGAGGTGAGTACTACTGAGGAGGCAGGAAAACATGGAGGCACCTCAACACAGAGGCACCTGATCACAGAGGTACCTCAACACGGAGGTACCGCAACACGGAAGTACCGCAACATGGAGGCATCCCAATACAGAGGTACTCTTCACTGCCTGCAGTGCAGTGATAAAATAGAGACCCGAAGCCGGTAGGGCTACTGGGTTGGAGGGAAAACCCCTCCACTGGGCTAGTGAAGGATGGGCTGCGGTATTTCATCCTTTGCACTGTCATCATTGGGACATGGAGTCTCTAGCTCCAATAGACTGCCTGACCTGGTGCCGGAGGGCTGCCTTGATTGAGCAGCGAACTCCTCACAAAACAGGGGAGTGGGGGTTTGTTTAGATTTCAATAAATTAGCAGTGCTGTGCAAATAGCCCTTAAGTAGGACCTTATTGGAACTATTTGACTGCTCCAGTCTGTGAAGTGGGCACCACTGACCTGGTTCACATGTCCTCCAACAGTGCCAGGAAAATTCAGCCCAAAGTCTTGTTTTGTTCCATCATGCTCTTGGCAGAGTTAATTCTCAAAAAGAGGGAAAAAGAGTTGGATAAATCTTGGGCACACAGAACTCCAGTTATATTACTTTTCATTTGTTACCACTACAGATTCAATCTGAACTTTCAGGTTTTGAATGAATCAGAGTATAGTGCAGCTGTCATTAACAGTATTTTTAACTGCAGTGTGAAGACAGTAAAGTGGAGAGATTGTATGAAGCACTGAAGAAAGCAGGAGAGAAGTTTGTGGGTCGTTTCCCATCCTGTCTCTCTCTGAGCCTTCACACAAGCCCAAGTTATATCGGATACTTCTTTGATGAAACAAGTGCTGACATCATCAAACAGTTTGCACTGGCCTTTGCTGCAGAAGCGACAACCTTGGCAGGTATAGGAAAAAGAGGTTTGTTTAACATCTGGCAAAGTATCAACACATCGTCAACTTAACTAGATTTAAATAAAACATTGTGAATACATAACATGTCTGAGTAACAAAGTGACTGATAGTATGACTTCATAGAAGCACAAGGGACTAACGATTAAAGCGACTAAATTCTAAGGGATTAGAGTCATAGAATTTTACAGCACAGAAACAGGCCCCTCAGCCCATCATGTCCGTGCCAGCCATCAAGCACCAATCTATTCTAATCCCATTTTCCAGTACTTGCCCCGTAGCCCTGTATGCTATGGCGTTTCAAGCGCTCATCTAAATAATTCTTAAATGTTGTGAGGGTTCCTGCCTCTACCTCTCCCTCAGGCAGTGTGTTCCAGATTCCAACCAACTGCTGGGTGAAAATTTTTTTCCCCAAATCCCCTCTAAACCTCCTGCTCCTTACCTTAAATCTATGCCCCCTGGTTATTGACACCTCCACTAAGGGGAAAAGTTTCTTCCTTTCTACCCTATCTATGCTCCTCATAATTTTGTGTACCTCTATCAGGTTCCTCCTCAGCCTTCTCTGCTCTAAGAAAAACAATCCCAGCCTATCCAATCTCTCTCATAGCTGAAACACTCCAGCCCAGGCAACATCCTGGTGAATCTCCTCTGCACCCTCTCCAGTGCAATCACATCCTCCCTATATTGTGGTGACCAGAGCTGCACACAGTAATCCAGCTGCAGCCTGGCTAGCGTTTTATACAGCTTCAACATAACCTCCCTGTTCTTATATTCTACACCTCGGCTAATAAAGGCAAGTATCCCATATGCCTCCTTAACCACCTTATCTACCTGTGCTGCTGCCTTCAGGGATCTATGTACATGTGCACCAAGGTCCCTCTGATCCTCTGTACTTCCTAGGGTCCTACCATGCTTTATGTAGTCCTTTGCTGTGTTAGTCCTCCCAAAATGCATCACCTCACATTTCTCAGGATTAAATTCCATTTGCCACTGCTCTGCCCATCTTACCAGCCCATCTATATTGTCCTGCAATCTAAGGCTTTCCTCCTCACTATTTACGACACCACCAATTTTCATATCATCTGTGAACTTACTGATCATACTTCCTGTGTTCATGTTTAAATCATGAATGTACACTACAAACAGCAAATGTCCCAGCACCGATCACTGCGGTACACCACACGTCACAGACTCCCAATCACAAAAACAACCTTTGACCATCACCCTCTGCCTCCTGCCACTAAGCCAATTTTGGATCCAAATTGCCAAATTGCTTTGGATCCCATGGACTCTTACCTACTTGACCATTCTCTCTTGTGGCACCTTGTCAAAAGCCTTACTGAAGTCCATGTAGACTACATCAACTACACTACCCTCATCTACACAACTAGTCACCTCCTCGAAAAATTCAATCAAATTTGTTAGATATGATCTCCCCCTGACAAAGCCATGCTGACTCTCCCTGACTGATCCCTACCTCTCCAAGTGGAGATTAATCCTGTCCCTCAGAATTTTTTCCAATAGTTTCCATACCACTGATGTTAGACTCACTGGCCTGTAATTACTTGGTTTATCCCTACCACCTTTCTTGAATAATGGTACCACATTCGTTATTCTCCAGTCCTCTGGCACCTCTCCTGTGCCCAGCGAGGATTTGAAAATTAGTGTCGGAACCTCTGCAATCTCCTCCTTTGCCTCACATAGCGGCCTGGGATACATCACATTTGGGCCTGGGGATTTATCTACTTTTAAGCCCACTAAACCAACTAATACTTTCAATGTTAATTTGTTCAAGTATATCACAGTTGTCCTCCCTGATTTCTGCACCTACATCGTCCTTCTCCATAGTGAACACAGGTGAAAAGTAATCATTTAAAAGCTCACCTATGTCCTCTGGCTCCACGCACAGATTGCCACTTTGGTCCCTAATGGGTCCTACTATTTCCCCGTTTATCCTCTTGCCCTTAATATATTTATAAAATGCCTTGAGATTTTCCTTTATCGTTCTCGCCAGTATTTTTTTATGCTCCCTCTTCGCTCTCCTAATTACTTTTTTAAAGTACCCCCCCTACACTTTCTATACCCCTCTAGGGCTTCCGCTGTTTTCAGCTCACTGTATCTGCCATAAGCCTCCTTTTTTTACCCTTATCCAATCCTCCATATCCTTGACATCCAGGGTTCCCTGGATTTGTTGGTCCTACTCTTCACCTTTATGGGGACATTTTGGCCCTGAGCTCTCTCTATTTCCTTTTTGAATGACTCCCACTGGTCTGATGTAGACTTTTCTGCAAATAGCTGCTCCCAGTCCACTTTGATCAGATCCTGTCTTATCATATCATATCATCTCACTCAAGAATCTGTGTTGGAAAATGGTGAGGGTGAAGGTTCCCCTGGAGAGTGCAGCCAGAACCATGTTCATGGCACTGTGGGTGGCTCAGCTGCACAAGGAGGATGGGGGAGGAGTAAGAGTGCAAGAGCAATAGTGGTAGGAGACTCAATAGTGAAGGGTACAGATAGGCCATTCTTCAGCCATAGATGAGACTCCAGGGTTGTGTGTTGTCTGCCTGGTGCCAGGGTCAAGGATGTCACTGAATGGCTGCAGGGCATTCTGAAGCGGGAGGACGAACAGTCAGAGGTTGTGGTTCATATTGGTACCAATGACATAGGTAGAAAGAGGGATGAGGTCCTGCAACAAGAATTTAGTGAGCTACGTCACAGATTAAAATACAGGATCTCAAAGGTTGTAATCTCTGGATTACTCCCTGTGCCACGTGTGAGTGAGTATAGGAATAGGAGGACAGAGAGGATGAATGCTTGGCTGAAGAGATGGTGCAGGAGGGAAGGCTTTAGTTTCCTGGATCACTGGGTCTGTTTCTGGCAAAGGCGGGGCCTGTACAAGTCGGAGGGGCTGCACCTGAACCGGAACGGGACCAACATCCTTGCGGGGAGGTTTGCTCGTGTTGTTGCACGAGAGTGGGGAGTGGGGAGGGGGGCGGGGTTTAAACTAATTTGGCATGGGGATGGGATACAGAGTGGATGTACAGTAGGGGTTGATGCACAGCCAAATATAGAAGAGAAACTAAGTCAATCTGGAAGGCAGAGCAAATATAGACCTGTAACGACACAAGGGACAATGCAAGACTGGACTGCATCTATTTTACCGCAAGGAGTCTTAAAAGTCAGGCAGATGAATGGAGGGTGTTGATTAACACATGGGAATATAATATTGTTGCTATCATAGAGACATGGTGGAGGGAAGGGCCGGACTGGCAGCTCAATATTCCAGGGCACTGAGTCTCGCTCTTTACAGCCCCACTCTGCTCGAAGTGTCTCTCTTTACAGCCCCACTTTGCTCCCTGAAGTCTCACTCATTACACTTCCACTCTGCTCACTGAAGACTCTCTCTTTACAGCCATGAGACCATAAGACATAGGAGCAGAAATTAGGCCATTCGGCCCATCGAGTCTGCTCCACCATTCAATCATGGCTGATAAGTTTCTTAACCCCATTCTCCTGCCTTCTCCCCGTAACCTTTGATCCCCTTATCAATCAAGAACCTATCTATCTCGGTGTTAAATATACTCAATGACTGGCCTCCACAGCCTTCTGTGGCAATGAATTCCATAGATTCACCACTCTCTGGCTAAAGAAGTTTCTCCTCAACTCTGTTCTAAAAGGTCTTCCCTTTACTCCAAGGCTGTGCCTCGGGTCCTAGTCTCTCCTACTAATGGAAACATCTTCCCCACTTCCACTCTATCCAGGCCTTTCAGTATTGTGTAAGTTTCAATCAGATCCCCCCTCATCCTTCTAAACTCCATCGAGGAAAGACCCAGAGTCCTCAAACGTTTCTCATATGTTAAGCCTTTCATTCCTGGGATCGTTCTTGTGAACCTCCTCTGGACCCTCTCCAGGGCCAGAACATCCTTCCTGCGATACAGGGTCCAAAATTGCTCACAATATTCTAAATGTGGTCTGGCCAGAGCCTTATAAAGCCTCAGCAGCACATCACTGCTTTTATATTCTAGCCCTCTCAAAATAAATGCCAACATTGCATTTGCCTTCCTAACTACCGACTCAACCTGCAAGTTAACATTAAGAGAATCCTGGACTAGGACTCCCAAGTCCCTTTGCACTCCAGATTTCTGAATACTCTCCCCATTTAGAAAATAGTCTATGCCTCTATTCTTCCTACCAAAGTGCATGACCTCACACTTCCCCACGATGTATTCCATCTGCCACTTCTTTGCCCATTCTCCTAAGCTGTCTAAATCCTTCTGCTGCCTCCCTACCTACTCAATACTACCTGTCCCTCCGCCTATCTTTGTATCATCTGCAACCTTAGCCAGAATGTCCTCAGTTCCTTCATCTAGATCATTAATATATAAAGTGAAAAGTTGTGGTCCCAACACTGACCCCTGCGCAACTCCACTAGTCACTGGCCGCCATCCTGAGAAGGACCCCCTTATCCCCACTCGCTGCCTCCTGCCAGATAGCCAATCTTCTATCCATGCTAGTACCTTGCCTCTAACACCATGGGCTCTTATCTTACTGAGCAGCCTCCTGTGCGGCACCTTGTCAAAGGCCTTCTGGAAGTCCAAGTAGATAACATCCATTGGCTCTCCTTTGTCTAACCTAATCATTACCTCCTCAAAGTATTCTAACAGATTTGTCAGGCATGACCTCCCCTTGATGAAACCATGCTGACTTTGCCCAATTTTACCATGCACTTCCAAGTATTCTGAAATCTTATCCTTAATAATGGACTCTAAAATCTTACCGACCGAGGTCAGGCTGATCGGCCTGTAATTTCCCATCTTTTGCCTCACTCCCTTCTTAAACAGGGGGGTTACATTAGCGATTTTCCAGTCCTCTGGGACCCTCCCTGACTCCAGTGATTCCTGAAAGATCACCACTAACGCCTCCACTATCTCTTCAGCTATCTCCTTCAGAACTCTGGGGTGTAATCCACCTTCAGACCTTTCAGTTTTCCTAGCACCTTCTCCTTGGTAATGGCCACCATACTCACCTCTGCCCCCCGACTCTCTTGAACTTTGGGGATGGTACTCGTGTCTTCCACCGTGCAGACTGATGCAAAGTACCTATTCAGTTCCTCCGCCATTTCTTTGTTCCCCACTACTACTTCTCTGCTCACTGAAGTCTCACTCTTTACTGTCCCATTCTGCTCACTGAAGTCTATTTCTTTACCGCCCTGCTCTGCTCACTCTAAGAGACTAGCAAAGCTGCACCTACTTTTACAGAAAGATAAATAACATTATAGGGCTATTCAGAATGATCGGGTGTTTTAATAAGGTAAATAGGGAAAAGCGTATTTCACTGGGTGATGAGTTACTAATTATAATAATTAATTTATCATCATAACCAATAATATGGATGGGAAAAGATTGGAATTTTTTTCAACAGAATGTTGTTAGGGCATAAAATGCTTGACTAAAAGCATTGGGCTGCATTTTACTAGCAAGACAGACGAGAGGGTTAAAACCCATCCGTTATACCTCTCTGTTACACATCAGCCCATTACAAACTGGCCTGTTACACACCCCATTACACACTGTCCCGTTACTCAGCCCCTATTACACAACGGCATGTTATACACCAGCCTGTTACACAAACCCCCATTACATACCAGCCCATTATATAAAACTCGTTTCACACCATTATATACCCCCTGTTGTACACCAGCCCATTACACACCACCTGTTACATACTGACCCGTTACACATTCCCTGTTACACACCAGCTGCTGTTACACACCAGGCCTTTACACACACTTATTACACTCTAATCCTTTACACAGCTTCTGTTACACACCAGCCTGTTACACACCAGAACTTGACATGCACCCTGTTACACTCCAACCCATTATACATCCCCTGTTGCACAACAGCCCATTATACAACCCCTGTTGTACACTGGCCTGTTACACACCACCTGTTACATACTGACTCATTATACATCCCCCATTTCACACCAGACCTATACACACACCATTTTATACTCCAACCCTTTATGCACTCCCTGTTACACACTGGCCCATTAAACACCAGAACATTACACATCTCCTGTTACACACCCCCTGTTACACACCGGTCCATTACACAGCCTCTTTTATGCACAGGCCCATTAAAAACCAGCCTGTTACACACCCCCATTACACACTGGTCCATTACGCATCTCCTGTTACACACTGGCATGGTACAAACTGGCCCATTACACGCCCTTGTTACACACCTTGACATTACACATCCCCTGTTACACACTGGCCCATTACACACCCCTTGTTACACATCAGGAGAGAAGATGACTCTTTCCACCGCTAAGGGATGCAGCATTGCTGGCTGCTACCCAGAGCCTGGCAGACAGCCAATTCATTCAATTAGTTGATCAGCTGATGACCACTTTACACCCCCTCTGGCATTGGGATAGGTCCCCACCAGGTAACCCTAGGTTTACAGGTGCCTTCTCAGGGGCTTCAATCACTGGGACCTGACCACCAAGCCCTGACACAGTAAAACTAATCCTTACCTGCTCTTTGGTGCTGCTCAATATGGCGGCTTCTCTTATCCTCTAAGAGTCAAGCTGCTAACCCTGCTCAGCGGATCAGAGAGGAGGCTCCATCTCCATTCTCCATTGCCACTGCCAATAAAATCCCCCAGGATCCTACTATCCGCCCGCACTCAGAACCCCGTTTCACTCCCAGCACTTCACTCTTGGTGGTAAAATTCTAGCTATTGTGTTTGAAAGGAATTTTTGAAAAATAAATATTTGCAGGGGGATGGGGAAAGGAGAATGGGATTGGGGAAATCATACTTTAAAGAGCCATAATAGCCATGATGGGCAGAATGGTTTCATTCTTTGCTGAAAGATTGAGCGAAGGGGAAATTTACATTTGGTGGGATGGGGAATGGGCTGAAATGGTTGATGCTGTCCATTATGCAGCCATTCATTACCCCTTGTTGCACACCTGCCTGTAACCTGTTACTCACTGGCTTGTTATACGCCTTCCCAGTAGACACTGTCTGTTACACAACCACCCATTAGACACCCACCTGTTACGCACCTGCCCATTACACCCTGCCCATTACACACCTTCCTGTTACACACCCACTCATTACGCACCCACCCATTACACACCCGCCTATTATTAACCCACCCGTTATACACATGCCATTATTGTATACCTACAACGGACAGGTTTATAATAGATGACTGATCCCCTACTGCCTATTTTGCACTTATTTAGATGTTTAGTTTTAGCTTTATGCACCTGTGTTTCTCATGGGTGGCACTAGAGCCCTTCAGCAACATCACCGGCACCAGAGACCATGGGGATAGTCACAAGGGCCAGAGACTGTGCAGAAGTCATGGGGACCTGAGACTGTGTGGGGAGTCACGGAATTATCATCTAATCATTCATTGGGGTTATAGCTGGTGACCTTTCCCAATGCAGTGATGCTTCCTGGGATCTGTTTGATTTCTATTGAATCATGGTTTTACTTTTTTTTCCATACAGATTGTCATATTGAACTTTACAGCAAGCAACTCCACCTTACACTGTCTCACAAGTTTCAAGTACAGCAGCAGTGGAAGTTGGAAGAACTTGCTCGATCTATCAGATTGGGTGTGAGTTGTCAATGGACAGCAGCGATTTATTCCAGAGACATGCGATTTGTACATTATCAGGTAACTAGTCACATCATTGGCTTTGTGTTTGTTTTGATGAGTTATAGAGCATTTGCAGTGGAGATAAGTAGAAGAGATTGATGGATCTACATACCATGTTTGTGCAGATCTTTAAGGTGAGGTCATGTCTGACCAATGTGATTGAATTTTTCAAAGAGGTGACCAGGTGTGTAGATGAGGGCACTGCATTTGATGTAGTCTACTTGGACTTCAGCAAGGCTTTTGATAAGGTCCAGCATGGGAGACTGATAACGAAGGCCCATGGGATCCAAGGCAATTTGGCAAATTGGATCCAGAATTGGCTGAGTGGCAGGAAGCAGAGAGTGATGGTCGAGGGGTGTTTTTGTGACTGGATGCCCGTGTCCAATGGGGTTCAAAGAGATCGGTGTTGGGTCCTTTGCTGTTTGTGGTATATATAAATGATTTAGACTTGAATATAGGAGGGTTGACCAGTAAGTTCACAATGACACGAAAATTGGTGGGGTGTTAAATAGTGAGGAGGATAGCCTTAGATTACAGGAGGATATGATGGGCTGGTCAGATGGGCTTATCAGAGGCAAATGGAATTTAATCCGGATAAGTGTGAGGTGATGCACTTGGGCAGGACAAACAAGGCACGGGAATACACGATGAATGGTAGGACCCTGGGAAGTACCAAGGATCAGAGGGACCTTGGTGTGCATTTCCGCCGGTCCCTTAAGGTAGCGGGACAGGTAGATAAGGTGGTTCAGAAGGCAAATGGGATACTTGCCTTTATTAGCTGAGGCATAGAATATAAGAGCAGGGAGGTTATGCTGGAACTGTATAAAATGCTGGTTATGCCACAGCTAGAGTATTGTGTGCAGTTCTGGAATCCACATTATAGGAAGGATGTGATTGCACTAGAGAGAGTGCAGAGGAGATTTACCAGGATGTTGCCTGGGCTGGAGAGTTTTAGTTATGAGGAGAGGTTGGATAGACTGGGATTATTTTCCCTGGAGCAGAGGAGTTTGAGGGGGGAACATGATTGAGGTGTATAAAATTATGAGGGGCATAGATAGGGTAGACAGGAAGGAACTTTTCCCCTTGGTGGAGGGATCAATAACCAAGGGGCATAGATTTAAGGTAAGGGGCAGGAGGTTTAGAGGGGATGTGAGGAAGGATTTTTTCACCCAGAGGGTGGTGGGAATCTGGAACTCACTGCCTGAAAGGGTGGTAGAGGCAGAAACACTCATAACATTTAAGAAGTATTTGGATGTGCACTTGCGATGCCATGGCATACAAGGTTATGGGCCTAGTGCTGGAAAATGGGATTAGGATAGTTAGGTACTTGTTTGACCGGCGCAGACTTGATGAGCCGAAGGGCTTTTTCTGTGCTGTAGACCTCTATGACTCTGTTTTGTGAGACTTTGGACTCTCCAACCTTACATCAGGGACAGGTGATGCTCACAGTGCCCTCTTGATGGTTATGGCTGGATCCGTCAGGTTTTGTTACCTATTTAAATTCCTTGTTGTAGTTGTGATTTGCTGAGTAGATTTTGGAAGGAATAGGAGGAGACAACGCAGTCCTCAAGCCTGTTCCACCATTCAGTGAGATTGATCAGTATCCTCACTCCATCTATCCATCTTGGTTCTGTAATACCCTTACCCAACAAAAATCTAGCAATCTCAGGTTTGAAATTTTCAACTGACCCCCACCCTCAACGGGTTTTGCGGGGAGAGGGTTTCAGATTTCAACGCCCCGTTGTGTGACATCAACCACTGAATGGCCTGACTCAAGTTTTAAGGTTCTTCCCCCTTTTTTCTGGACTCAGCCACCACCACCAATAGTTTCTCTCGATCTACCATATCGAATCCTTTAACCATTTTAAACACCTCGACCACCCCTTAATCTTCTATACTTGAGACAATACAAGCTGAGTTCATGCAACCTATCCTCATAATTTTACCCATTTGCTCCAGTATCATTCCTGTGAATCAGTTCTGTACTCCCCCAAGGCCATTATATCCTTCCTGAGGTGTGGTGCTCAGGACCGAACACAGTTGCTCCAGCTGGTGTCTAAGCAGAACTTTTGATAACGGTAATGGAATTTTATATTTCAGACCCATTGAGATAAATTCCAACATTTCATTAACCTTTTTAATTATTCCAGGTGACATTTGCTTTGTTATATGGTTGGTACTTGTAAAAATATAAGCACAATTAACTTGAGCATTGAGGAACTTTTTTCAGAGAAATGTACTCACTGGATGTAAAATGTTTCTTCTAGATTTCACGTGCACTTTATCCCTATATTCCTCAGAATGAGGATGAACTGAAACTTAATTCCAGTGATTATATCTTTCTGGACCCCACCGACCAGCAGGACATGAGTGAAGGCTGGGTCCATGGAATTTCACATCGGACAGGATGTACAGGCCTTCTGCCTGAAAACTACACAGAGAGAGCATACGAGTCAGACACCTGGGTCAGGCACAGGTAAGAATACGAGTCAGACACCTGGGTCAGGCACAGGTAAGAATACGAGTCAGACACCTGGGTCAGGCACAGGTAAGAATACGAGTCAGACACCTGGGTCAGGCACAGGTAAGAATACGAGTCAGACACCTGGGTCAGGCACAGGTAAGAATATGAGTCATACACCTAGATCAGGCACAGGTAAACTTCCAACCACATCTTCACACCATCGTTCAGACTGCCTATTTCCACCTCCATTGCATCACCTGATTTTTTCCCTGACTCAGCTCATCTGCTGCTGAAACCTTCATTCATGCATTTAACTCCAGACTTGACTGTTCCAATGCATCCTAGCTCCCGCATACAACCCTCCATAAACTTGAGGTCATTCAAAAGCCTATTGCCCATATCCTAACTTGCTCCTATGTTCATTGGCTCCCAGTCAAGCAATGTTTCAATTTTAAAATTCTTATCCTTTCTATCACAGAGACATGGCTGCAGGAGGACATGGACTGGGACCTGAATATTGAAGGGTACAGGATATTTAGGAAGGACAGGAAGCAATGAAAGAGTGGAGGGGTGACTTTGTTAGTTAATGATGGTATTAGCACAATAGAGAGGAATGACCTAAGTTCAGGAAACTAGCATGTGGAAACGGTTGGGTAGAGATGAGAAATAGTAAAGGCAAGAAGTCACTTGTAGGAGTTGTATACAGACCCCCTAACAGTAGCCACATGGTAGGGTGGAGCATAAAGGAAGAAACAAAGGGAGCTTGTCAGAAAAGCACGGCCATAATCATGGGAGATTTTAATCTACTTATAGACTGGAAAAGACAAATGGGAAAAGATAGCCTAGATGAGAAGTACATTGAATGTTTTTGGGATATTTTCTAAGAACAACATATCCTGGGCCAACCAGAGAGCAAGCCATAAAAGACCTGGTATTGTGCAATGAGATGGGAGTAATTAATGCTTTCATAGTTAAGCTAGCAGCAACCATAATATGATTGAATTGAGCGAAAGAGGAGTGGGTCTGAGACAAGTTTTTAAACATAAATAAGTCCAAATATGAGGGCATTAAAGCTGAGCTGGCTAAAGTGAATTGGCAAATTAGATTAAGGGATAGGCCAATAGAGATGCAGTGGCCAACATTTAAGGCAATATTTCAGAATGCACAGAATAGATACATTCCAACAAGTAAGAAAAAGTCCAAGGGAAGGACACAACATCCGTGGTTAACTAGAAAGGTTAAAGATAGTATCAAACTTAAAGAAAAAGCTTATCATTGTGCAAAGGTAGGTGGCAGGTCAGAAGATTGGACAGGATATAAGGAACATCAAAGAATGACTAAAAGACTAATAAGGAGGGAAAAATTAGAGTAGCAGAGATAGCTAGTCAATAATCTAAAAACAGATAGCAAAAGTTTTTATAAATATTTAAGCAAGGAAAGAGTTAACAAAATGAGCATTGGTCCCACAGAAAATGAGTCGAGAGAATTGTTAATGGAAAACAAGGAGATGGCATACAAATTAAACAGGTATTTTGCATCAGTTTTCACTATAAAGGATACAAGTAAGATCCCAGAAGCAGCTATAAACCAAGAAATGGAAGTGGGGAAGGAAGTCAGGAAAATTAAGTCATCAGGACAGTGGTACTGAGTAAATAGTTGGAGCTGTGGGCTGACAAGAGCCCAAGTCCTGATGGACTTCATCCTAGGGTCTTAAAAGAAGTGTCCAGTGAGATAGTTGATGCATTGATTTTTATTTTTCAAAACCCCCTAGACTCGGGGAAGGTCCCATTAGATTGAAAGTTAGCAAATGTAACTCCATTATTTGAAAAGGGGGGGAGACAGAAAGCGGGAAACTATGAGCCAACTTTATTAAAGGAGTTATAGCAGGATATTTGGATAAGCTCAAGGTCACATGGCAGAGTCAACTTGGTTTTGTGAAAGGGAAATCATGTTTGACCAACTTATTGGAGTTCTTTGACGAAGTAACATGTGCTGTGGATAAACTGGAACCAGTGGATATACTGTACATAGATTTCCAGAAGGCATTTGATAAAGTGCCACACCAAAGGTTATTGTGGAAAATAAAAGCTCGTGGTATAGGAGGTAACATATTGGCATGGATAGAAGATTGGCTGGCTAATAGGAAGCAGAAAGTAGGCATAAATGGGTCTTTTTCAGGTTGGCAAGATGTAACGAGTGGTGTACCACAGGGATCAGTGCTGGGGCCTCAACTCTTTACAATTTATATAAATGACTTGGATGAAGGAATTGAAGAGGTGATTGCCAAATTTGCTGATGACACAAAGATAGATAGGAACGTAAGTTGTGGAGAGGAAGTGAGGAGACAACAAAAAGATATAAAACAGAAAATGCTGGAAAAACTCAGCAGGTCTAACAGCATCTGTGGAGAGAAGAACAGAATTAACATTTCACGTCCGTATGACCCTTCTTCAGTGCTAAACAGAAATAAAAATGTGATGAAATTTATACTGTTTAAGGGGGGGTGGAACAGATGAAGCTAAATAGAAGTGATAGGTGGAGGCAAAGGAGAAATTGACAAAAATGCCATGAACAAAAGGACAATGGAGATGTTAATGGTAGTGATACATGCCCACATGTCCGTCCTTGACCTGCTGCAATGTTCCAGTGAAGCCAAACGCAAACTGGAGGAACAGCACTTCATCTTTGGACTAGGCACTTTACAGCCTTCCGAACTGAATATTGAGTTCAATAACTTCAGACCATGAACTCTCCCCTCTATCCTCACCCCCTTTTTACCCCCTTTTATTCAATATTCATTTTCTTTAATCCACATTTTTATTTTTATTTATTTTCATTTTTATTCATGCATTCATTGTTTTATCCCCACCTTTTATCCAACTTTCGATTTTTTTTCCCACCACCGTCCCCTCCCCCCACCCCTCCCCCACAAGGGCCATCGGTCACTTGTTCATGTTGTTTTTTCCAGAGTGCTTACCCTGGTCCTGCTATTACCACATTCTGCTTTCTGGCCTTAATGCCACCATCAGCACCTCCTTTAGCCTTTACCACCACCATTAACACCCCCTTTACCACCACCATTAACACCCCCTTTACCACCACCATTAACACCCCCTTTGTCCTATTGTTCATGACATCTTTGTCAATCTCTCCTTTGCCTCCACCTATCAGTGGCCTTCTATCCAGCTCCACCTAGGACGGAGTAACAAGCCCAGAGAACCATGGGTGACCAGAGATATTCAGGTTATGATGAGAAGGAAAAGAGAGGCTTTTAGCAGGTACAATAAAAGTAAATCAGCAGCGGTATTAGTGGAGTACAGAAAGTGCAGGGTGGAGCTTAAGAAAGCAATTAGGAGAGCAAAGAGGGGATATGAGAAAGCTTTGACTGGTAAAATCCCAAGATATTTTATAAATATATCAGTGAGAAGAGGATAACCAGGGAAAGAGTAGAGCCCATAAGGGACCAAGGGGGCAATCTATAGGTGGAGCTAGAGGACATCGGTAGAGTGTTGAATGAATACTTCACATCCGTCTTCACCCAAGAGAATGAGGATGAAGGTATGGAACTCGGGGAGGGAGACTGCCAGGTTCTTAAGCCAATTGATATAGTGAGTGACAAGGTATTGGAGGTGTGGGCAGGCTTAAAAGTGGACAAATCTCCAGGTCCGGATGATTTGTGTCCCAGACTGCTGAGGGAAGCAAGGGAGGAGATTGCAGGGGCTCTGACCCAAATTTTTAATTCCTCTCTGGCCATGGGGGAGGTGCCAGAAGATTGGAGAACAGCTAATGTGGTTCCACTATTTAAGAAGGGTTGTAGAGATAAGCCAGGGAACTACAGGCCAGTGAGTCTCACGCCAGTGGTAGGGAAACTATTGGAGAAAATTCTGAAGGAGAGAATCTATCTCCACTTGGAGAGGCAAGGTTTGATCAGGGATAGTCAGCATGGCTTTGTCAGAGGGAGGTCATGCCTAACAAATGTGATTGAATGTTTTGAGGGGGTGACCAGGTGTGTAGATGAGGGTAGTGTGGTTGATGTGGTTTATATGGATTTCAGCAAAGCCTTTGGGAGACTTATAAAGAAGGCAAATGCACAAAGGATACAGAGTAATTTGATAAGGTGGATTCAAAATTGACTTAGTTGTAGGAGACAGAGGGTGATGACAGGAAGCTGCTTTAGTGACTAGAAGTCAGTGTCCAGTGGCATACCACAGGGTCCCCTATTATTCGTCATTTATATAAACGACATAGATGATTATGTGGGGGGTAGGATTAGTAAGATTGCGGATGATTGCTTGTAACAGAAAGGTTAAGTGAATGGACAAAGATTGGCCGGCTGGTTAACAGTGAGGTTGAGTGTCTTGGGCTTTAGCTCTGAAGAAGGGTCATACGGACGTGAAACGTTAATTCTGTTTTTCTCTCCACAGATGCTGTTAGACCTGCTGAGTTTTTGCAGCATTTTCTGTTTTTGCTTCAGATTTCCAGCATCCGCAGTATTTTGCTTTTAACAAAAAGATATCGACAGGTTAAGTGAATGGGCAAAGATCTGGCAAATGTAGTATACTGTGGGAAAATGTGAAATTGTCCATTTTGGCAGGAAGAATAAAAGAGAAGCTTATTATCTAAATGGTGAGAGATTGCAGAGCTCTGAGATACAGAGGGATCTGGGTGTCCTAGTGAATGAATCACAAAAGGCTAGTATGCAGGTACAGCAGGTAATTAGGAAAGCTAATAGAATGTTATCACTTATTGTCAGGGGAATTGAGTACAAAAGTAGGGAGGTTATGCTTCAGTTGTACAGGGCATTAGGGTGACCACATCTGGAGTACTGTGTACAATATTGGTCACCTTAATTAAGGAAGGATGTAAATACATTGGAAGCAGTTCAGTGAAGGTTTAGCAGACTAATACCTGGAGTGGGTGGGTTGTCTTATGAGGAAATGTTGGACAAACTTGGCCTTTATCCACTGGAGTTTAGAAGAGTAAGAGGTGACTTAATTGAAACGTATAAGATCCTGAGGGGTCTTGACAGATGGGTGTGGAGATGAGTGTGATGGAATATTCCCCACTTGCTTGGATGAGTGCAGCTCCCACAACACTCAAGAAGCTTGACACTATTCAGGACAAAGCAGCCATTTTGATTGACACCACATCCACAAACATTCACTCCCTCCACTACCGATGCACAGGAGCAGCAGCATCTGCAAGCTGCAGTGCAGGAATTCACCAAGGCTCTTTCGACAGCACCTTCCAAACCCACAACTACTACCATCTAGAAGGACAAGGGCGGCAGATAGATGGGAACACCATCACCTTGAAGTTCCCCTCCAAGTTACTCACCATCCTAACTTGGAAATATATCGCCGTTCCTTCACTGTCTCTGGGTCAAAATCCTGGAACTCCCTTCCTAACAGCACTGTGGGTGTATCCAGCAGTTCAAGAAGGCAGCTCACCACCACCTTCTCAAGGGCAACTATGGATGGGCAACAAATGCTGGCCCTGCCAATGAAGCTCATATCCCGTGAATGAATTTAAAAAAGGATGCTTCCTTTTGTGGGAGAATCCAGAACTAGGGGTCACTCTTTAAAAACAAGAGGTCGCCCATTTAAAACAGAGATGTGGCGAAATTTTTTCACACAGAGGGTCATAAGTCTTTGGACCTCTATTCCTGGAATGGTGGTAGAAAAAGAGACTTTGAATATTTTTAAGGCAAAGGTGGACAGATTCTTGGTAAGCTAGGGGGTGATGGGGTAGGTGAGATACAGATTTCATGTTAACTATCAGACCAGCCATGATCTTATTAAATGGCAGAGCAGTATTGGGGGGGCTGAATGGCCTACTCCTGTTCCTTGTTCGTATGTTCATATGTTTACATATTCCTTCTTGTCGTGCCTCGCCCTATCTCTGCAATCTCCTTCAGTCCCACAGCCTCCAAGATCTCTGCACTCCGGTAATTCTGGCCTCTTGAGCATTCCCGATTTTAATCATTCCACCATTGGTGGGCAGGCCTTCAGATATATTTACCCCCACTACACCTCTCTGTATTTACCCCCACTACACCTCTCTGCCTCTCTACCTCACTTTCCTCCTTTAAGACACTCCTTAAAACCTACTCCTTTAACCATGATTATGGTCATCTGACCTAACATATCCTTAGGTGGTTCAGTGTCATATAAGCTGTTATTGTATAATGCCATCGATCCCGTATGCTTTCCTAACAGCCTTACCAACTTGTTCTTCCACCTTCTAAGATTTGCATACATGCACCCCTAGGTCTCTGTCCTCTCACCCCTTTTAAAATTATATCATTTGGTTTATACAGTTATGACACAGCCATTGGTAAATGCTGAGTTGTTCAAATCCCAAAGAGAAACTTGTACCAACTGCCACAACTTGTTTTGTGATTTGTATAAATTTCGAGACACGTGTCTTGAATTCAGTAGTAATAAGACCACCAAGTCTTATAGGTTTTTACAAAACTAGATTAAACATTTATTAACAAGAAAAATGATTTTTAAGTATATACATATGTGTACAAATTACTACAATAATAACTTCTGAATTCCCTACTTAATCTGACTCCCAATTACACAGTTGTTCAGGCAACAGTAAAACACATAGATTTTAAGAGGCCCAGGCAAAGAAATATGATACCCTGAACCAGTCAAATTCAAAGTGAGCTTTCTTAACTTCAGTTCTTTGAAAACAGCAGTTTCAGGCATAGATGCTGAAGGCTTTTCACACTTGTTAAATCTTAAATGCATACCTTTATACATAGCCTTCACTTCTTTATACATATCTTCCCCTTTGACTACAAATTCCCATTGCTTCACTATGGCTTTGGACTTTATCTTTCTGATAATAAAAACCTCTCGTAGCATTAAGTTTTACCAGTAATCTTTGGAAAAATTAAACACACTGGGCAGAATATTATGCTTGGCATGCGGGCGCATACCCAACATGCCCAAGCATAAAATGATGCACAATAACATTGGGTGTGCATCCCGACATCATTGCATACTCGTGCAATATTTCATTCGGCCGGCACACGCTGGAGTTGGCTGTGCGCTCGCTAATAATTAAAAGGCCTTTCAAGGCCATTAACAAGCTAATTAAATTCAATTCTATGCTGCCCATCCAACCTTATGTTTGGCGGGCAGGCGAATAGGCAAGTGGCCTTTACATTTTTTAGGAAACCTCATCCACGAGTGGGCTGAGGTTTCCTAAAGCAAATAAACATTAAATAAAAACTTTATCTTGGAATTAAAAACATGTCCCATCTCAGATCACAGAGTCACATGAGGGGACATGTTTTATTAAATTTTTAACGTCTTTATTAATTTTTTTTAAAAAGCGCTTCAATCAAAATTGGAGTGCTCTTTCATGCGCATGCACGAATTACACACTAGGCCCAGCTCTCCCTCTTCCCCTCACCCGCACAGGCAGTACTCAGGGCTGCTGCTCGCAATCCATGCAGGGTGGGCCTTAATTGGCCTGCCCGGATGAAATCGCGGTGCGGAGCAGATCGTGGTTGGCGGTCGGCGGCCCAACCACCCCTGCCCACTCCCACAAGGCCCACCGAGCACCCCTGCCAAGGGCAAAATCCTGCCCGCTGCTTCTAAACTTCACCTGGCTAGGTGACACATTTCACACCTCCTTTGAAAACAATCTAGTCTCGTTTATTTACAAATGCAAATGTCCTTTTACACCTTACATTCTAAGTATCCCCCATGTTTACCATGTTTACATCAAAGTCTTCAGACCAGCTCCCTTTAATCTAATTAAGTCTCTCACACACGCATAGACACATATCGACACAGATGCAACTATTTTACAATAAATTTCAATAACATTATTATATCTTCCTGACAATATTGCCTCTCCTCTTTCTTCCTATAAAGATATATAACTCCACATTTCTCTGCATTAAATTTCATTTACCAGTCTGTTTATGTCCTACTGAACTCTTTCACTATCTTCCTTACTGTTTATTACATTTTCAAACTTTGATATTATTCCCTGTAAACCGAACTCCAAGTCATTAATATCATGGAATGGTTATGATACAGAAGTAGGCCATTCAGCCTGCTATGTATGTGCTGGCCCTTTGAAAGAGTAATTCACCTAGAGTGACTCCCATGCCTTTCCCCCATAACCCTGTACATTTTTACTTTTCACATAATGAACCAGTTCCCTTTTGATTGCTTCAATTGACCCTGCCTCCACCAAACTCTCAGGCAGTGTATTCCAGGTCCTAACCACTCACTATGTGAAAAAGATGATCCTCATGACCCCATTTCTCCTTTTGCCAATTACCTTAAATCTGTGCCCTCTCGTTCTCAATCCTTTCATGAGAGGGAACAGTTTTTTCCTATCTGCTCTGCCCAGATTCCTCATGATTTTGAATACCTTTATCAACACTCCTTTTCACCTTTTCTTCCCCAAGAAAAACAGTCCTAACTTCTCAATCTATCTGCGTAACTGATGTTCCTCATCCCTGGAACCAGTCGTGTTAATCTTTTCTGCACCATCTGCAATGCCTTCACGTCCTTCCTAAATTGTGGTCCCCAGAACTGGATGCAATGCTACAGTTGAGGCCAACCAACTGTTTTATATAGGTTTATCATAACTTCTTTGCTTTTGTACTCAATGCCCCTGTTGAAAAAGCCTAGGATACTGTATTCTTTAATAACTGATCAAGGAGTGTAAAATTCCTTGAGAGAATGCAAGGGAGATTTACCAGAATGGTTCCAGGGATGGAGGATATTAGCAATAAGGTTAGGTGAGAAGCTGGAGTTGTTCTCCTTGAAGCAAAGGAGATTGAGGGGAGATTCAATAGAGGTGTACAAGGTTATGACAGGTTTAGAAGCAGTCTGTGTCCAAATGCAGCAAGACCTGGACAATACTCAGGCTTGGGCTGATAAATGGCAAGTAACATTTGTGCCACATAAGAGCCAAGCAATGACCATCTCCAACAAGACAGAAAGTAACTATCGCCCTTTGACATTCAATGGTTTTACCCACTATCAACATCCTGGGGGTTACAATTGATCAGAAACTGAACTGAACCAGCCATATAAATACTGTAGTTACAAGAACAAGTCAAAGGCTGGGAATCCTGTGGTGAGTAACTCACCTCCTGACTCCCCAAAGCCTGTCCACCAACTACAAGGCACAGGTCAGGAGTGTGATGGAATGCTCTCCACTTGCCTGGATCAGTGCAACTGCAAAAATAATCCAGAAGCTCAGCAACATCCAGGACAAAGCAGCTTGTTTGATTGGTGCCACATCCACCACGTTAAACATTCATCCCTTGCGCCACCGACACACAGTAGCAGCAGTGTGTACCATCTACAAAATGCATTGCAGGATCCCACCAACTCACTTAGATAGCACTTTCCAAACCCACAGTCTCTACCATCAAGAAGGACAAGAGCAGCAGATAGATGGGAACACAACCACCTGGAAGATCCCCTCCAAGTCATTCACCATCCTGACTTGGAAATATATCTCCGTTCCTTCACTGTTGCTGGGTCAAAATCTTGGAACTCCCTTCCTAACAGCACTGTGGGTGTACCTACACCACATGGACTGCAGCAGTTCAAGAAGGCAGCTCATCACCACCTTCTCAAGGGCAATTAATGCTGGTCTAGCCAGCGATGCCTACATACTATGATTGAATAAATAAAAAAAAAAGACAAGTTGTTCTTATTAGCTGATGATACAAGGACTAGAGGACAGACATTTAAGATTTTGGGAAAGAGATGCAGGGGGTTCGGGGGAAAGATCTTTTTTATGCAGCAATTGCTAATGACCTTGAAAGCATTGCCTATGGGGGTGCTAGAAGAGGAGACAAGCAATGATTTTAAAAGGGAAATCGATGGGGACTTGAGGGAAATAAATTTGCAGGGCTACTGGGAGAGAGCGGTGAATGGGACTGACTGGATTGCTCTACAGGGAGTTGGCATGGACTCAATAGGCCACATTGCATCCTTCTGTGCCATAATGACTATATATACATGCTGGTTCACCTTAGTTAACTTTCCAAGTGCTTTTTAATATTCTTCTCTGATTATTGTTTCTCAAACCTTACCTGCCACTGATGTTAAGCCACCAGCCTGTCCTACATCCTTAACCCTTTCTTGAACAAAGCTGCCACTTTCTAATCCTCTAGCACCTCTCCCACAGTTAGGAAAGATTTCAAGATTATGGCATGCCCTTCCGCTATCTCCACCCCGACTTCCCAAGGTAACCTGGGATGCAAACCACCTGGAGCAGGTGACTTATCCGCTCTAAGCATAACCAATCTTTCCAGTACCTCCTCCCTTCTGAATTTTCACCCTATCCATTCCCTCTGCCATCTACTCTTCTACCAATATTTTGTTAGCATTCTCTTCCTTAGCAAACACTGACACAAAGTATTCATTAAGTACTCTAGCCTTGTGCTGTGCCTCTAAGATCTATCGCTGCTTTGTTCTTCATCAACCCCACTCCATCTCTTACTGTCTGCTTTCCATTTACATGTTGGTAGAAGATTTTGGCCTTCCTTTTTATGTTAACGGCCATTCTATTCTCATATTCTCTCTTTGTCAGTGTTCTTATTCTCTTCACTTCCTCAACTTATTGTGTTTGGCCTGATTTTCTCCTGAAGAATTTGCCTGATGTGCATCATACACTTCTTTTTAACAAGGCTTTTGAAAGGGTCCCATGGCAAACTGATCAGTAAGTGCAAGTCTCATAGGATCCAAGGCAAAGTGGAAGTTGAATCCAAAATCAGATCCAAAATTATCTCGGCAGGGATTTTTGTGGAAGGCTGTTTACAGTGGGGTTCTGCAGGGCTCAGTACTAGGTCCATTGCTATTTGTGGTTTCTACCAACGTATTAGACATGATTAAGAAGTTGCAGAAGATACAAAAATTGACCATGTGGTTGATAGTGAGGAAGAAAACTGTAGACTGCAGAACGATATCAATGGACTGTTCAGATGGGCAGAAAAGAAGCAAATTGAATTCAAATTGGAGAAATGTTCAGTCAGAGCAGTCGGAAAACCCGAGACCAGGAGTGGGATATAAACAGCACAGGAAAGAGCGAGGCCAGGGCCAGAATTTTGAGTTCAGCAGGCGGGCGCGGTCGGCGGGCCCGGGAGTGGGCAGGAAACGACACGTTGCCTGCGATTGGCTCCCGACTGTGATTTCACGCTGGCGGCTCTCCTGGGGTCAGGAAGGGGCGGGTGGGTGAGGGAGCCTGTCACCCCCTGGGTCCAATGGTGACCCGGCGGCCAGTATAAAACTGGCAGTCAGACCCTGGAAGGCTGTCGGCAAGGAAAACATCTTTGGTGTTGTTAGCAGGAGATTAAAAATTATGTATTCCATTGCGGCTGAAGTGGGGGGGAGGGCAGGGGTGGGTGGGCACTCAGCCCACCAGTTTTCCAATAAGTGCCTCGTGGTCCTCCTGGAGGAGGTGGCTGCCAGGATAGACACCCTTGTCCTCAGAGGTGGAAGAAGGAGGCCAGCAGGCCTTACAAAAAGAGCTTCGGAGGAGGTGTCAGTGCTGGTCAGCAGCCATGATGTTGTGCAGCGCACCTGGGTCCAGTGTCACAAGAGATTTAACGGCCTGCTGTGTTCAGGAAGGGTGAGTACCGTGTTGGCATGGATCAGTGTGTTGAAGTGTTAAGGTTTGGCTGTCCCTCCGTGGAGCTCAGAGGTGTTAGAGTCTGAGTGCCAACTGTCAATGATGCCGGAGCTGGCCAAGGGGGTGAGCCCTGGCTGCTTGGACTGAGTGCCTTGCGGCTCGAGGGCCACGACTCGAATGTTCCCTGAAAGGTGTTCCTCAAGTGGGGTTGGCCAGGCTGCAATGGCGCTGCAGGTAGAGAGTGGACTCATTAATGCTCCTCCGTCCTTTCAGGAGAAGATGACCCATAACAGCATTGAAAGGTCTCGGACCCGCGGAGGCCCCGCTAGCCTCCTATTTCTTTCCAGATATGAGCAGGATGCCTTGGACCTGGAGACGATTCACGCACCTCGGTCACCCGGCCATGGAGAGGCTGGGGTGTCAGATGAAGGTCAGAGTGCAGTGCACAGAGGTGAGAGTTTCGGATGGTGCAAACATTCCTTTGTAGTCTCATCATCAATGGGAGCCTCAAAACCTCAAATCAGTGGATTCCCCATTGATCATTGAAAGAAGATGGCACAATGATGCAGATCTCTAAGGTCTCACCAGGGTGCCTGGCATGTACAGTGACAGGTGATGACTTTAACTAATGATATGTCCTTTTCTCCCTTAGGTTTGCCACCACGCACCCAATCGCAGGATTCTAAAGATGCCAGAGGACTGCCAGGCTCCAATTGCACCTGCGTCACACCCTTTCTCTGAACCAGGCACCAGCGCAGATACCAGCACCTCGATGGGTGTTAGATCTTTGGCTAGAATGTCAGAGCAGAGTGGTGAGGGCACTTCACTCTCTCTTGAGGTACAGGCATGGGAAGAGAGTGCCCAGGGCACCGGCAGTCGGAGGACTGATGCAGACCAGGATTGTGTTCAGTCGAAGGCAGGTGATGGGCCTCTGGAGTCGTCCATTAGGCAGCAGATGCTGGATGTCCAGCGGGATGTGCAGGAGGATCTGGTGGAGATCCATGAGGGTCTGTGTGCCATGGTCTCTGTTGTGGAGGGGTCCATGTGGAGCATGAGGACTGCGTTGACCCTCATTGCCAAGCGCACTGCCTCCTTCATGGAGAGAGTGGTGACTCTTATGAAGAGGCAGCTCCAGGGACAGAATCAGGGGTTCCTGGGGTTGCACTCAGACCTGCAGCCCTCACACAGGCAATGACCTCAGGTGGTCAGTGTCCATGTGGGAGATGGATGAGGTACCCAGTATCCCAGCTAGGTGCCTGTCCATCAACGGTGAGCAGGGAGGTCCAAAGCGACCTGAAGTTGGCGCACAAGCTGCCTGTCGTCTCTGCGGGTTCCTCTCAGGTGCTTTGGATGATGGCAGCAGCTCCTCTGCCCCTCTGCCAGTGATGTTGGCATCTGATGAGGCTGCGTTGGCTGGGGAGATGCCAGATGTGGCACTGGTCGGTCCCTCCCAGGCAGGGCCAGCACAGGCTCCACTGGCCAGAGGATGACTGCCAAGGTCATCAAGGCCAACAGGACAGCAGAGTGAGCCGGCTGTCACCAATGCCAGTGCCAGCGAGGGGGGAGCACCTAGACACAGCAGTCGTAAACATAAGTTTAAAGCACCATGAGCACAAGAGAGGCTGGTCACGGGTGATCTTCTGTTGTGCAATGTTTTGTTTAGTTAACTGGTCTGGGGTTGAAGACCAGAGAAGGTTCTGTTAATTTGTTTTGACTGTCAACATGAGATGAATTTTTTATTGTCATAATGGCCTGAATATGTTTCACTTTTTTATTTAATGTGGTTCAGATAGGCCAGTATGTAACGCTGGACGTTGGTGGCTCTAAACTTTATTGCACAGGCACTGAGTGGACTTTGGGGTCATTTCAAATATCCGGGATGGAGGTGGCAGCCCTGGCATGAGGGGGAAGCAGATCTTTAGTAGCCTAGCTGAAGGAGCGTTGGATCAAGGCATCCCTGGTGTCCCTGCCTCCCTGGAGAATACAGAGGTCTGCCTCTACACCATCAGCATTCTCCTCACCGTGCTCCTCTTCTGACTCACTACTGGATCCATCCTCTGTGGCCTGTGCAGCTGCGTCAACATCCTCTTCCTCCCGTGGGTTCCCCCTTGCCAGTACCAGATTGTGGAGAGTGCAGCAGGCAACCACTATCAGTGACATCCGCTCTGGGGTCGGTATTGCAGTGCCCCCTCTGGTCCAGGCATCCAAACCCTTGTGGAGGCGTGGCCCCTGTTAAAACGCTGCTCTGCCTCTCTTCTTGAGTGGCGACGAGGTGTCATGAGCCACCTTTTCAACAGGTAGCCCTTGTCACCCAGCAGCCATCCATCCAGCCGGGCTGGAGCACTGAAGAGCCCCGGCCCCTGGGAGTGTCTGAGGATGTAGGCGTCGTGGGAGCTGCCTGGGTACCTTGCACAGACTTGTAGAATCAGCATCCTCTGGTCACACACTATCTCTGTGTTCATGGAGTGGAATCCCTTCCTGTTAATGAAGGCACCGGGCTGACCCGCTGGCGCCTTGATGCCCACATGTGTGAAGTCGATGGTACCCTGGACATGAGAAAACCCAGAAATTGCTGCAAAGCCTCTGGCTCTCTCAGCCTAGCTGGCCTCATCCGTATGGAAATGAATGAAAGTCAATACACGTCTGAACAGATCTTCTGTCACCAGCCTGACACAACTCTGGACAGCTGCTTGGGAGGCTCCACACAGATCCCCCACTGACCCCTGGAAACAGCCAGAGGCATAGAAGTTAAGGGCCACTGTGACCTTCAGAGCCACTGGCCTGGGATGTCCACCCACACAGTCGAAGCTGATCTCAGGCCCGATCATCTGACAGTTGGAGGTCACTGTCTCCCTTGAGATGTGGAGCCCCCTTCAGTATTGCACCTCGGACATATTGAGGTAGCTGCATCACCACCTCTAAACTCTGGCAGCAGGATAGTGGCATCTTCTGTGGCCCCTTCCACCTTGGACTATCTGGTGGCCCTGCACCCCTTTTACCTGCATCTCTCCTCCCAAAGTTCTCTCCCTTGGAGGCTGCATTGGGACATTTGGCCTCCTCTCCCTTCTGCCCCTCTCTTCCTCTTCAGAGAAGATGCTTCCATTGAAGACCACAATCCCCATTACATCGAAACATAGAAAATAGGAACAGGAGTAGGCCATTCAGCCGTTTGAGCCTGCTCCGCCATTCATTATGATCATGGATGATCATCCAACTCAATAGCCTGCTCCCGCTTTCTCCCCATACCCTTTGATCCCTTTCGCCCCAAGAGCTATATCTAACTCCTTCTTGAAAACATACAATGTTTTGGTCTCAACTAATTTCTGTGGTAACGAATTCCACAGGTTCACCACTCTCTGGGTGAAGATATTTTTCCTCATCTAGGCCTAAATGGTCTACCCTATATCCTCAGACTGTGACCCCTGATTTTGGACTCCCCCACCATCGGGAACATCCTTCCTGCGTCTATCTTGTCTGGTCCTGTTAGAATTTTATAGGTTTCTATGAGATCCCCCCTCATTCTTCTGAACTCCAGTGAATATAATCCTAATCGACTCAATCTCTCCTCATATGTCAGTCCCGCCATCCCAGGAATCAGTCGGATAAACCTTCGCTGCATTCCCTCTATAACAAGTACATCCTTCCTCAGATAAGGAGACCAAAGCTGCACACAATATTCCAGGTGTGGTCTCACCAAGGCCCTGTATAATTGCAGCAAGACATCCCTGTTCCTGTACTCGAATCCTCTCGCTATGAAGGCCAACATACCATTTGCCTTCTTTACCGCCTGCTGCACCTGCATGCTTACCTTCAGCGACTGGTGTACAAGGACACCCAGGTCTTGTTGCACATTCCCCTCTCTCAACTTATAGCCATTCAGATAATAATCTGCCTTCCTGTTTTTGCTACCAAAATGGAGAACCTCACATTTATCCACATTATACTGCATCTGCCATGCATTTGCCTACTCACTCAGCTTCTCCAAATCACACTGAAGCATCTCTGTGTCCTCCTCACAGCTCACCCTCCCACCCAACTTTCTGTCATCTGCAAATTTGGAGATATTACATTTAATTCCCTCATCTAAATCATTATTATATATTGTGAATAGCTGGGGTCCCAGCACCAATCCCTGCAGTACCCCACTAGTCACTGCCTGCCATTTGGAAATAGACCCATTTATTCCTAATCTTTGTTTCCTATCTGCCAACCAGTTTTCTATCCATCTCAACACACTAACCCCAATCCCATACACCTCAATTCTACACGCCAATCTCCAATGTGGGACTTTGTCGAAAGCCTTCCAAAAGTCCAAATAAACCACATCCACTGGCTCCCCCTCATCAACTCTACTGGTTACATCCTCCAAAAATTTCAGTAGATTTCATGTTACCAGGGTCACCGAAGGCTGTCTGATACCTGGAAGGGTCCACACAGTCTGAATTCTCCAGGGGCCTTGGAGACACCAAGGAGTCCTGAAATGAAGCCTGGAAATGCTAACAATGAAGCCCCAAACAGAGGTGAAGCTGCCATATACCAATAAATCACCAGCATCAAACTATCTACCAAATCCCTCACTACTCACACTGGCAATGCTGCTGACCCTTTTTATCCCGCCTGTGGATGAAGCTTTTGAAATTGTCAGCTGGCCACCTGAACGTTCGGCCTGTGCGACGAGCGCAAAATCACACAGCCAACAAAAATCACCGTCAATTGACTTTTTAATGGCTTTAACTGGCCTCTTAATTAATGGCAAGCGCAACTCTGGCACCCACGCAGGCCCACCTAGCGAAATATCACACGAGTGTGCGGTGACATTGGCATGCTCGCCGAGTGTCAACGTGCGCTATTTTACACTCCAGCATGTTGGGCCAGTGCCTGCACACCGAGCGAAAAATTCCATCCCAGAGGTGGGATATAAACAGAACGGGAAGAAGCGAGACCAGGAATGGGATATAACAGCACGGGAAAGAACGAAACCAGGAATGGGATATAACAGCACTGGAAAGAACGAGACCAGGAATGGGATATAACAGCACAGGGAAGAGCAAGACCAGGAATGGGATATAACAGCACGGGAAAGAACGAGACCAGGAATGGGATATAACAGCAAGGGAAAGAACGAGACCAGGAATGGGATATAACAGCACGGGAAAGAACGAGACCAGGAATGGGATATAACAGCATGGGAAAGAGCAAGACCAGGAATGGGATATAACAGCATGGGGAAGAGCAAGACCAGGAATGGGATATAAACAGAACGGGAAGGAGCGAGACCAGGAATGGGATATAACAGCACGGGAACGAGCAAGACCAGAATGGTATATATTAGCATGGGAAAGAAAGAGACCAGGAATGGGATATAACAGCACGGGAAAGAACGAGACCAGGAATGGGATATAACAGCACGGGAAAGAACGAGACCAGGAATGGGATATAACAGCATGGGGAAGAGCAAGACCAGGAATGGGATATAACAGCATGGGGAAGAGCAAGACCAGGAATGGGATATAACAGCACGGGAAGGAGCAAGACCAGGAATGGGATATAACAGCACGGGAAGGAGCAAGACCAGGAATGGGATATAACAGCACGGGAAGGAGCCAGACCAGGAATGGGATATAACAGCACGGGAAAGAACGAGACCAGGAATGGGATATAACAGCACGGGAAAGAGCAAGACCAGGAATGGGATATAACAGCAAGGGAAAGAACGAGACCAGGAATGGGATATAACAGCATGGGGAAGAGCGAGACCAGGAGTGGGACATAACAGCGCGGGAAAGAACGAGACCAGGAATGGGATATAACAGCACGGGGAAGAGCCAGACCAGGAATGGGATATAATAGCGTGGGAAAGAACGAGACCAGGAATGGGATATAATAGCATGGGAAAGAATGAGACCAGGAATGGGATATAACAGCACGGGAAAGAGCGGGACCAGGAATGGGATATAACAGCACGGGAAAGAGCGAGACCAGGAATGGGATATAACAGAACGGGAAGGAGCGAGACCAGGAATGGGATATAACAGCATGGGACAGAGCAAGACCAGGAATGGGATATAACAGCATGGGACAGAGCAAGACCAGGAATGGGATATAACAGCACGGGAAAGAACGAGACCAGGAATGGGATATAACAGCACGGAAAAGAGCGAGACCAGGAATGGGATATAACAGCATGGGGAAGAGCAAGACCAGGAATGGGATATAACAGCACGGGAAAGAGCAAGACCAGGAATGGGATATAACAGCACTGGAAAGAGCAAGACCAGGAATGGGATATAACAGCATGGGAAAGAACGAGACCAGGAATGGAATATAACAGCACTGGAAAGAGCAAGACCAGGAATGGGATATAACAGCAAGGGAAAGAGTGAGACCAGGAATGAGATATAACAGCATGGGAAAGAACGAGACCAGGAATGGGATATAACAGCATGGGAAAGAGCAAGACCAGGAATGGGATATAACAGCATGGGGAAGAGCAAGACCAGGAATGGGATATAAACAGAACGGGAAGGAGCGAGACCAGGAATGGGATATAACAGCACGGGAACGAGCAAGACCAGAATGGTATATATTAGCATGGGAAAGAACGAGACCAGGAATGGGATATAACAGCATGGGAAAGAACGAGACCAGGAATGGGATATAACAGCATGGGAAAGAACGAGACCAGGAATGGGATATAACAGCACGGGAAAGAACGAGACCAGGAATGGGATATAACAGCATGGGAAAGAACGAGACCAGGAATGGGATATAACAGCACGGGGAAGAGCAAGACCAGGAATGGGATATAACAGCATGGGGAAGAGCAAGACCAGGAATGGGATATAACAGCACGGGAAGGAGCAAGACCAGGAATGGGATATAACAGCATGGGAAGGAGCAAGACCAGGAATGGGATATAACAGCACGGGAAGGAGCCAGACCAGGAATGGGATATAACAGCACGGGAAAGAACGAGACCAGGAATGGGATATAACAGCACGGGAAAGAGCAAGACCAGGAATGGGATATAACAGCACGGGAAAGAACGAGACCAGGAATGGGATATAACAGCACGGGAAAGAGCAAGACCAGGAATGGGATATCAGCATGGGGAAGAGCCAGACCAGGAATGGGATATAATAGCGTAGGAAAGAACGAGACCAGGAATGGGATATAACAGCATGGGGAAGAGCAAGACCAGGAATGTGATATGACAGCACGGGAAAGAGCGCGACCAGGAATGGGATATAATAGCATCGGAAAGAACGAGACCAGGAATGGGGTATAACAGCACGGGAAGGAGCGAGACCAGGAATGGGATATAACAGCATGGGACAGAGCAAGACCAGGAATGGGATATAACAGCATGGGACAGAGCAAGACCAGGAATGGGATATAACAGCACGGGAAAGAACGAGACCAGGAATGGGATATAACAGCACGGAAAAGAGCGAGACCAGGAATGGGATATAACAGCATGGGGAAGAGCAAGACCAGGAATGGGATATAACAGCACGGGAAAGAGCAAGACCAGGAATGGGATATAACAGCACTGGAAAGAGCAAGACCAGGAATGGGATATAACAGCATGGGAAAGAACGAGACCAGGAATGGAATATAACAGCACTGGAAAGAGCAAGACCAGGAATGGGATATAACAGCAAGGGAAAGAGTGAGACCAGGAATGAGATATAACAGCATGGGAAAGAACGAGACCAGGAATGGGATATAACAGCATGGGAAAGAGCAAGACCAGGAATGGGATATAACAGCATGGGGAAGAGCAAGACCAGGAATGGGATATAAACAGAACGGGAAGGAGCGAGACCAGGAATGGGATATAACAGCACGGGAACGAGCAAGACCAGAATGGTATATATTAGCATGGGAAAGAACGAGACCAGGAATGGGATATAACAGCATGGGAAAGAACGAGACCAGGAATGGGATATAACAGCATGGGAAAGAACGAGACCAGGAATGGGATATAACAGCACGGGAAAGAACGAGACCAGGAATGGGATATAACAGCATGGGAAAGAACGAGACCAGGAATGGGATATAACAGCACGGGGAAGAGCAAGACCAGGAATGGGATATAACAGCATGGGGAAGAGCAAGACCAGGAATGGGATATAACAGCACGGGAAGGAGCAAGACCAGGAATGGGATATAACAGCATGGGAAGGAGCAAGACCAGGAATGGGATATAACAGCACGGGAAGGAGCCAGACCAGGAATGGGATATAACAGCACGGGAAAGAACGAGACCAGGAATGGGATATAACAGCACGGGAAAGAGCAAGACCAGGAATGGGATATAACAGCACGGGAAAGAACGAGACCAGGAATGGGATATAACAGCACGGGAAAGAGCAAGACCAGGAATGGGATATCAGCATGGGGAAGAGCCAGACCAGGAATGGGATATAATAGCGTAGGAAAGAACGAGACCAGGAATGGGATATAATAGCATGGGAAAGAATGAGACCAGGAATGGGATATAACAGCACGGGAAAGAGCGAGACCAGGAATGGGATATAACAGCATGGGGAAGAGCAAGACCAGGAATGTGATATGACAGCACGGGAAAGAGCGCGACCAGGAATGGGATATAATAGCATCGGAAAGAACGAGACCAGGAATGGGGTATAACAGCACGGGAAGGAGAGAGATCAGGAATGGGATATAACAGAACGGGAAGGAGTGAGACCAGGAATGGGATATAACAGCATGGGACAGAGCAAGACCAGGAATGGGATATAACAGCACGGGAAAGAACTAGACCAGGAATGGGGTATAACAGCACGGGAAAGAGCAAGACCAGGAATGGGATATAACAGCACGGGAAAGAACGAGACCAGGAATGGGGTATAACAGCACGGGAAAGAGCAAGACCAGGAATGGGATATAATAGCATGGGAAAGAACGAGACCAGGAATGGGGTATAACAGCACGGGAAAGAGCAAGACCAGGAATGGAAATAACAGCATGGGGAAGAGCAAGACCAGGATTGGAATATAATAGTACGGGAAAGAGCAAGACCAGGAATGGAATATAACAGTACGGGAAAGAGCAAGACCAGGAATGGGATATAACAGCACGGAAAAGAGCGAGACCATGAATGGAAATAACAGCATGGGAAAGAGTGAGACCAGGAATGGGATATAACAGCATGGGAAAGAACGAGACCAGGAATAGGATATAACAGCACAGGAAAGAGCAAGACCAGGAATGGGATATAACAGTACGGGAAAGAACGAGACCAGGAATGGGATATAACAGCACTGGAAAGAGCAAGACCAGGAATGGGATATTACAGCACGGGAAAGAACGAGACCAGGAATGGGATATAACAGCATGGGAAAGAACAAGACCAGGAATGGAATATAACAGCACTGGAAAGAGCAAGACCAGGAATGGGATATAACAGCAAGGGAAAGAGTGAGACCAGGAATGAGATATAACAGCACGGGAAAGCGCCAGACCTGGAATGGGATATAACAGCACGGGAAAGAGCGAGACCATGAATAGGATATAACTGCATGGGGAATAGCGAGACCAGGAGCGGGGATATAATCAGCACAGGAAAGAGAGAGACCAGGAGTGGGGATATAAACAGCACGGGAAAGAGCGAGACCAGGAGCGGGGATATAAACAGCACAGGAAAGAGAGAGACCAGGAGTGGGGATATAAGCAGCACAGGAAAGAGCGAGACCAGGGGCGGGGATATAATCAGCATGGGAAAGAGCAACATCAGGAGCGGGGATATAAACAGCACAGGAAAGAGAGAGACCAGGAGCGGGGATATAAACAGCATGGGAAAGAGCGAGACCAGGAGCAGGGATATAATCAGCATGGGAAAGAGCAAGACCAGGAGTGGGGATATAAACAGCACGGGAAAGAGCGAGGCCAGGAGCGGGGATATAAACAGCACGGGGAAGAGAGAGACCAGGAGCGGGGATATAAACAGCACAGGAAAGAGAGAGACCAGGAATGGGGATATAAACAGCACGGGGAAGAGAGAGACCAGGAGCGGGGATATAAACAGCACAGGAAAGAGAGAGACCAGGAACGGGGATATAAACAGCACGGGGAAGAGAGAGACCAGGAGCAGAGATATAATCAGCACAGGGAAGAGAGAGACCAGGAGTGGGGATATAAGCAGCACAGGAAAGAGCAAGACCAGGAACGGGAATATAAACAGCACAGGGAAGAGAGAGACCAGGAACGGGGATATAAACAGCACGGGGAAGAGCGAGACCAGGAGCGGGGATATAATCAGCACAGGGAAGAGAGAGACCAGGAGCGGGGATATAATCAGCACAGGGAAGAGAGAGACCAGGAGTGGGGATATAAGCAGCACAGGAAAGAGCAAGACCAGGAACGGGAATATAAACAGCACGGGGAAGAGCGAGACCAGGAGCAGGGATATAATCAGGACAGGGAAGAGAGAGACCAGGAACGGGAATATAAACAGCAGGGAACAACAGGGGGCTGTATCCAAATTAACTCCTCTATAAAGGTCTTCCCCTGCTCATTGCTTTTTTCCATGCAACCTGGGTCAGATCACTTTTCAGCCTAATGAAATTAACTCTCCTCCTGTCGCATATTTTCATGTGGGATTGTTGCTGACACAGAGTATGCCTCTGAAGTATGTGTTGAGGGCCAAGAGTATATTTGAATTTATAACTTTCTAACTCAGATAAGATCATTACCATTGAGCCAAGATGTCATTGGAACACCTCTTGGTCTCGTTCAAACAATGGGCAAGGATTGTTAATTTAGTGAACATCCATTTGGCAAAGGACGGAGATGGTCTGTCTTCAACATGGGGTTATTCACAAAACTCAGTATAACAGAAGTTCAGACTACTTTTCCCTGCCACATAGTGGAAATTGGTTCTTATATCTGTACCCTAACCTTTCCTCAATTAGTATCACTGCTCTTAATCACAACCAGAGCATGCACTCAATTGTCACAACATTTGCAACATTAACAAGGATACCCTGAGTTCAGAGGCTGGTGCTTGGAGCATTCTATGCTGCTACATTTCTGCAATTTAATTGAGCTACTCAAATAATAAGATAATATCTTGACACATAAAGAAGAATTTATTAAGCTGAAACATGTTGCTTGGTATTAATAAATAGGTTTGCCTGTTAGGTGACACATAAAGAAGAATTTATTAAGCTGAAACATGTTGCTTGGTATTAATAAATAGGTTTGCCTGTTAGGTGACACATAAAGAAGAATTTATTAAGCTGAAACATGTTGCTTGTTATTAATAAATAGGTTTGCCTGTTAGGTGACACATAAAGAAGAATTTATTAAGCTGAAACATGTTAGGTGAGCTCTTTGTCATGCCACATAAGGTAAAGCAGGAAATGTGTATTCACCACAGGTTATACAGGCCTCTGCTCTGCTCAGTGGTTTCTCCATAGGTTATACAGGCCTCTGCTCTGCTCAGTGGTTTCACCACAGGTTATACAGGCCTCTGCTCTGCTCAGTGGTTTCTCCACATTTCTAACAGTGTCAGTGAAGGGAGTTATGGTTTTCTCAGAGATGCGCCCTGCCCAGTGCCAGAGGTAGTGAGAAATAAAATCATGGCTGCAGATCTCAGAGCTCAAAGGGACATGCAGCTTTTCACATCAATCCAGCATGTGTCCTTCAGAGGTTACTAGGATTGCTGATGTGCTGCCCCTTGGAAGTAGCAGTGTCCCAGTGGAACTCGAACCTGCTGTCCTATCTCAGGATGACAGTGTTAGTCCTCCCTGCACTGCTATTCCATCAGTGCCCTTGGCTGTTGCATCTCAGCCAGCCCAGACTGTTGCCTCCCATGCTGAGATGGTGCAGTTCGAGACGGGGCCTTCTTAGCCCTGAGCTACTCAAGGTCATCCTGTGACATCATTTGTCGTCTCTCCAACGGAAGGTCAGCAGTCTTCCACTAGTCATGCTGCAGTCACTTTTTTTTATATTCATCCATGGGATATGAACATTTCTGGCAGGGGCCAGTATATATTACCCATCCTTGCCCTTAAGAAGGTGGTGGTGAGCTGCCTTCTTGAACCGCTGCAGTCCATGTGATGTAGGTACACCCACAGTGCTGTTAGGAAGGGAGTTCAAGGATTTTGACCCAGTGACTGTGAAGGAACAGCAATATATTTCTAAGTCAGGATGGTGAGTGACTTGGAGGGAAACTTCTAGGTGGTGGTGTTCCCATCTATCTGCTGCCCTTGTCCTTCTAGATGATGGAGGCTGCAGATTTCCTGCTAAATTATCAGGCTGCTTATCTGACATGGTATCGAACTTCTTGAGTGCTGTTGGAGCTGCAATCCTCCAGGCAAGGGCCTTGTAGATGGTGGACAGGGTTTGGGGAGTCAGGAAGTGAGTTACTTGATGAGAATTCCCAGCCTCCAACTTGCTCTTGTAGACACAGTATTTATATGGCTGGTCCAGTTCAGTTTCTGGTCAATGGTAACCCCCCCACCCCCCCCCGGTTTGTTGATAGTGGGGAATTCAGTGATGGTAATGCCGTTGAATGTCAAGGAGAGATGGTTAGGCTCTCTCTTGTTGGAGATTGTCATTGTTTGGGACTTGTGTGGTGTGAATATACTTGCCATTTTTTATCCCAAGCCTGAATGTTGTCCAGGACTTGCTGCATGTGGACATGACTGCTTCAGTATCTGAAGAATTGCAAATGACACTGAACAATCATCCCCACTTCTGACTTTATGATGGAAGGAAGGTCATTGATGAAGTAGCTGAAGATGGTTGTGCCGAGGACAGTACCCTGAGGAACTCCTGCAGTGATGTCCTGGAGCTGAGATGAATGGCCTCCAACAACCATAAACATCTTCCTTTGTGCTAGGTATGACTCCAACCAGTGGAGAGCTTTCCCTGATTTCCATTGACTCCAGTTTTACTAGGGCTGCTTGATGCCACACAGTTAAATGCGGCCTTGATGTCAAGGGCAGTCACTCTCACCTCACCTCAGGAGTTCAGCTCTTTTGTCCATGTTTGAGCCAAGGCTGTAATGAGGTGAGGAGCTGAGTGGCCCTGGCAGAACTAAAACTACGTATCAGTGAGCAGGTTATTGCTGAGTAAGTGTCATTTGCTAGCACCGTTTATGAAACTTTCCATCATTTTGCTGATAATTGAGAATAGATTGATCGGATTTGTTCTGTTTTTTTTGTGAACAGGACATTGTCCTCTCTCTCTCTTCAGGTACCATGTCCTGAAAGGGCATTGCTGGCCATAGACA
Source organism: Carcharodon carcharias (assembly GCF_017639515.1). NCBI lineage: Eukaryota > Metazoa > Chordata > Chondrichthyes > Lamniformes > Lamnidae > Carcharodon > Carcharodon carcharias. The sequence goes on along the minus strand of NC_054484.1, from coordinate 2,139,041 downwards.
TCTGTGATTGGTCCCTGATTATGTTTGGCAAGGTACTGCAGTGGTTTGCCATTCCCTTCTGCAGATGGCTGATCAGGAAACTCTCCCACTCTTAGCGCCTGCCATAGGGATTTGGAAGGATTTACAGGTTGATAATCAACTTTTTTGGCCACATTATGAATGCACCTTCCATGGCCAACAAGTTCTGGCGAGGACTTAAACCTGGAGCTTCTGGCCCAGAGGTAGGGATGCTACCACTGCTTCACAAGGCCTCCCATAAACAGCACTTAGCTGGGCAATTTCTCACATTGCCAGGTAGATGCCAATGCTGCGGCTGTATTGAAACAGCTTAGCTGGGGTGCGCGGCCAGTTCTGGAACACAAGTCTTCAGGACTATTGCCAGAATATTTTCATGGCCCTTAGCCTTTGCAGTATCTAGTGCCTTCAGTGATTTCTTGATAATATATGGAATGAATCAAATTAGCTGAAGACTGGCATCTGTGATGCTGGGGTCCTCAGGAAGAAGCCAAGATGGATAATTCACGAGGTACTTCTGAATGTAGCAGGTTCTAAATGCATCAGCCATGTCATTTTCACTGATCTCCTGGGCTCCCCCATTTTTGAGAAAGTGAATAGTTGTGGATTGTCCTTCTCCAGTGAGTTGTTTAATTGTCCACCACCATTCATGACTGGATGTGGCAGGTCTGCAGAGCTTAGATTTGATCTGTTGGTTGTGGGATCACTTAGCTCTGTCTATCACATGCTGCTTCTGCTGTTTAGCATGCAATAGTCCTGTGTTGTAACTTCACCACATTGGTACCTTATTTTTAGGTATGCCTGGTGCTGCTCATGACATGCTCTCCTGCACTCTTCATTGAAGCAGAGTTAGTCCCCTGGCTTAATACTAATAATAGAAAAAGGGATATGCTGGGCCATGAGATCACAGATCATGGTTGAGTACAACTCTGTTGCTGCTGATGGCCCACAATGCCTCATGGATGCCCAGTTTTGAACTGCTAGATCTGCTCTAAATCCATCCAATTTAGCATGGTGATAATGCCACACAACACAAAGGAGGGTATCCTCAGTGCCAAGTCAGGATGTTGTTTCCACAAGAACTGTGCAGTGATCTCCGATCAACACAGTACTGTCATGGACAGGTGCATCTGAGACATGTCCTTAACTGTTGCTAGGTCAAAATCCTGGAACTCCATCCCTAACAGCACTACCTACACCACATTGACTGTGGTGGTTCAAAGAAGCAGCTCACCACCACCTTCTCAAGGACAATTAGGGATGGGAAAGCCAACAAAGCCCACATCCCATGAATGAATTTTTTAAAATGTAGATTGATGTAGACGAGATCAAGTCATTATTTTCCCTCTAGGTTCTCACACCATTTGCTGTAGGCCCAGTCTGGCTAATATGTCATTTGGGACTTGGCCAGCTGGGTTACTCGTGGTACTATCAAGCCCACTCTTGGTAATAGGCATTCAAATACCCCACCCAGAGTATATTCTGTACCCTTGCCACCTTCATTGCTTCTTTCAGGGGGTGTTCAACATAGCGGAGTACAGATTCATCAGCTGAGGGAGGGCAGAATGTGGTAATCAGCAGGGGGCTTCCCCCTCTGTGTTTGACCTGATGCCATGAGACTTCATGGGGTTCAGAGTCGATGTTGAGAACACCCAAATCCACTCCCTCCCAAATGTGTACCTGTAACACTTAATAGGACTACAGGGTGAGGAAATGGCATTCTCAAGATAGGGACACTGTTTTCTAATCCTCTATGATGACCAGCATGGGGACTGGAGAATTGATAACATTGGAAGAAAGGGATGACAAGTCAGTGTAACCTCGGTGGTGGGAAAATTATTGGAAAAAACTTCTGAGAGACAGTAGAACTGGTCAGATAGAAGGACACAGGCTAACCAATGGCAGAAAGCTTGGATTTGTTAAGGGAAGGCTGTATCTGACTACCATGACTGAGTTATTTTGAGGATAAGAAGGTTCAATGAGGGTAGAACACTTGATGTAGTCTACATGCATTTTAGAATCATAAAATCATAGAAGACCTTTTGACAAGATTCCACATAACAACTGACCAGAAAATTAAAGCTCAAAGGGAAAGTGACGAGTTAGGTCCAAAATTGGTTTGTATGAACATACGAACAAGGAGCAGGAGTAGGCCATTCAGCCCCTCGAGCCTGCTCCACCATTTAATAAGATCATGGCTGATCTGATCGTAACCTGAAATCTGCATCCCACCTACCCCCAATAACCTATCACCCCCTTGCTTACCAAGAATCTACCTAGGTCTACCTTAAAAATATTCATAGACTCTTTTTCCCCCACCTTTTCAGGAAGAGAGGTCCAAAGACCCACGATCCTCTGAGTGAAAAAATTTCACCTCATCTCTGTTTTAAAAGCGACCCCTAGTTCTAGATTCCCCCACAAGAGGAAACATCCTCTCCACATACACCCTGTCAAGACCCCTCAGGGTCTTATGTGTTTCAATCAAGTCACTTCTAAACTCCAGCAGATACAAGCCTAACCTGTCCAACCTTTGCTCATAAGACAACCCAACCATTCCAGGTATTAGGCTTTTAAACCTTCTCTGAACTGCTTCCGACGCATTTACATCTTTCATTAAATAAGGCGACCAATACTGTACACAGCATTCCAGATATGGCCTCACTAGTGCTCTGTACAACTGAAGCATAACCTCCCTACTTTTGTATTCAATTCCCCTCACAATAAATGATAACATTCTAATAGATTTTCTAATTACCTGCTGTACCTGCATACTAACCTTTTGTGATTCGTGCAGTAGGAAACCCAAATCCCTCTGCACCTCAGAACTCTACAGTTTCTCATCATTTAGATAATATGCTTTTCTTTTATTCTTCCTGCTAAAATGGACAATTTCACATTTTCCTACATTGTACTCATTTACCAGATCTTTGCCCACTCACTTAACGTATCTATATCTTTTTGTAGCCTCTTTTTACCTCTTCACAACTTACTTTCCTACATACCTTTGTGTCATCAGCAAATTTGGCAACCACCTCTTCAATCCCTTCATCCAAGTCATTTATATAAATTGTAAACAGTTGAGGTCCCAGCACTGATCCCTGTGATACACCATTCATCACATCTTGCCAATGAAAAAGACCCATTTATGCCTACTCTCTGCTTCATGTTAGCCAGCCAATCTTCTATCTATGCCAATATGTTACCCCCTATACCATGAGCTTTTATTTTCCACAATAACCATTGATGTGGCACTTCATCAAATGCCTTCTGGAAATCTAAGTATAGTCATCCACCCTTTTATCCACAGCACATGTTACTTCCTCAAAGAACTCCAGTAAGTTGGTTAAACACAATTTTCCTTTCACAAAACCATGTTGAGTCTGCCTGATGACCTTGAACTTATCCAAATGTCCTGCAATAACTTTTTAATAATAGATTTTAACATTTTCCCAATGACAGATGTTAAGCTAACTGGCCTGTAGTTTCCCACTTTCTGTCTTCCTCCCTTTTTGAATAATTGAGTTACATTTGCTATCTTCAAATCTAATGGGACCTTCCCCAAATCTAGGGAGTTTGGGAAAATTAAAACCGATGCATCAACTATCTCGCTAGACTCTAATTTTAAGACCCTAGGATGAAGTCCATCAGGACCTGGGCACTTATCAGCCCACAGCTCCAACAATTTACTCAGTACCACTTCTCTGGCGACTGTAATTTTCCTAACTTCCTTCCCCACTTCAATTTCCTGGTTTATAGCTGCTTCTGGGATTTTGCTTGTATCCCCTATAGTGAAAACTGATGCAAGATATCTGTTCAATTCATCTGCCATCTCTTTGTTTTCCATTATCAGTTCTCCAGACTCACTTTCTATAGAAGCAATGCTCACTTTGTTAACTCTTTTCTTTATTAAATATTTATAAAAAATCTATCTGTTTTTATATTTTTGGCTAGTTTTCTTTCTTACTCTCATTTTCCCTTCTTATTAGTCTTTTAGTCATTCTTTGATGTTCCTTATATTCTGTCCAATCATCTGACCTGCTACCTACCTTTGCACAATATATGCTTTTTCTTTAAATTTGATACTATCTTTAACCTTTCTAGTTAACCAAGGATGGTGTGTCCGTCCCTTGGGCTTATTCTTATTTGTTGGAATGTATCTATTCTGTGCATTCTGAAATATCGCCTTAAATATTAACCACTGCATCTCTATTGGCCTATCCCTTAACCTAATTTGCCAATTTGCTTTTGCAAGTGGCAAGAAGCTAAGGTAATGATCAAGTTGATTTTGTGACTAGAAGGTTGTTTCTGGTGGGGTTTTGCTGGGCTCAGTATTGGGTCCCTTGCTTTTCATGGTTTATATAAAAGATTTAGACTTAAATGCAGGAGGCATGATTAAGAAGTTTGCCGCTAATACAAAAATTGACCATATAGTTGAGAGTGGGTAAGAAAGCTATAGACTGCAGGAAGATATCAATGCAGTGGTGAGGAGGACAGAAAAATGGAATTCAGAGTAGTGAGAGATTGTGCATTTTGCTCACAAGTCTGTTGTGCGGCAATTTATCAAATACCTTTTGGAAGTCCACATACACCACGTCAACAGCATTGCCCTCATCAACCCTCTCTGTTCCTCTTCGAAAAACTCCAGCAAGTTAGTTAAACACAATTCACCCTTAACAAATCCATGCTGGCTTTCCTTAATTTGTCCATGTGACTATTAATTATGTCCCTTATTATTGTTTCCAGATTCTTCCCTAGCAGTGAAGTTAAACCGACTGGCCTGTAGTTACTGGGATAATCTTTACACCCTTTTTTGAACAAGGGTGTAACATTTACAATTCTCCAGTCCTCCAGGACCACCCCTGATTCTAAGGAAGACTGGAAAATTCTGACCAGTACCTCTGCAATTTCCACTCTATTTACCTCATCATCCTTGGATACGTCTCACTCAGTCCTGGTGCCTTATCAACTTTAAATACAGACAGGAAATCCAATACCTTCTCCTTATCAATTTTAAACCCTTCTAGTGTCTGAATTACTTTCTATTTCATGGCCTGGGTAGCATCTTCTTCCTTGGTAAAGACAGATGCAAAATGCAGGCAAGTAGAGTTCAAGGCACAGTCATAGTAGTTATGATTTTATTGAAATCTTATTGAATGATGGAGTAGGGCTGAGGGGCCGAATGACCTACTTCTGCTCCTATTTCCTGTGCTCTTATGAAGGAGCATTCCTTTAGGACCTGAATGGCCTGCTCGATGACATTCTGTGTGGCAGCATGGCTTTTGTTATACACATGCTGCTCACATGTGTAGATTGCACACCAGAGGTGTGAGTCATTGGAGAGTCCTTATCAATCAGTCATCACTCTCTGGCCTCTCTCTGATGGTACAGCAGACTGGCATAGCATAAGGGCACCAGTTTGCTGCCAGGATATTGGGATGACAGGCTGAATATGGTCAGATGTCAGCTGGACTTTGAGGGGGTTGAACCTCTTTCTGGTTGCTGTACATCTCTAAATGTAGTTGCAGCATCTGCAGAGCAACATATCTGCAGTTGATGGCACCCTACACCATGTTGCAGCCCACTATCCTGGCGAAGCTACGTACTCACTCCTCACTGTTTCTCTCTGAATGAAATGTAGTAGTGGTAGACTCTTCATTGTTTGGGCATTTCTAACTTGACAGTGATTTCAAAGGTCACCCTTTTTACAGCTATACCTACACTAAGGAATTTGATAATAGTGAAGGAAGGGTTCTGTGATTCTGTGATTCTGTGAGAAGGGTATGTGCTGCTGACTCCACCTTCTCAGCTGCTTTAATTTGATCCCAGAGGTAAGGAAAATCTAAGATATCTGTCTAGCTTGAGAGCTGCAGTGCATAATCAGTACAAGATGTTTCTCTATTTCACCCTTTGCTGTCCACTGAGGGTTGCTGATCATGGATTGTGTGACGATATCACTATGGGACCAAGGTGAGGGGGCAGGCCCCAAGAAATACATCAGCCAGTTCAGGGATTGAATCCATGCTGTTGGTGCTATTCTGCAACATGCTTTTAGCCAACTGAGCTAACTGGCCCCAATATGAAATGTATTCAGCTCTCATTGAATAGAGAGCCTCAGTGGCACCACTTCTTCAGCAGAACTCAGAGATACCGTAAATATCATCTGCTCCAGCCTTGAAAAAACCTAACACATAAAAATTCATGTCCACAATCACATTATAGTCACTGGCAATGCTGTCCTTGCCCTGCTTTGAGGCTGCTGTTTGGGTTCCAATAGGTGGCAGATTTCAGTGAGGACCTCCTTGGTGAAGCTGTGATGTTTGACACATTGTGCCTCGCTGAGGCTGAGGTATGAGAATAGGTCCCTGAAGACCCAAGGTGGATATGGCCTCCTACTTCAGTTCTGTAGATAGATTGAAGACATTGGGACTGTTTTCCTTGGAGAAGAGGAGGTTGAGAGGAGATTTCTTAGAGGTGTTCAAAATCATGAAGGGTCTGAACAGAGTAGATAGAAAGAAACTGTTCCCATTGTTGCATGCATTGAGAACAAGGTGGCATAGATTTGCGGTAATTTGCAAAAGAAGAAATGGAGATGAGAAGAAACTTTTTCAAGCAGCGAGTGGTTAGGATCTGGAATATGCCATCTGATAGTATGGTGGAGGCAAGTTCAATCAAATTATTCAAGACGAATTTACATTATTATCTGAAAAGGAAGAATGTGCAGGGTTATGGGAAGAAGGTGGGAGAATAGTACCAGGTGAATTACTCATTCAAAGAGCTGGCACAGACATGACAGACCAAATGGCCTCCTTCAGTGCTGTAACAATTCTGTGATTCTGCTGTGAGTCCTTCTCCCCCTCCTCCTCCTTCTTTCTGCAGCTTGTTCTGCTCAGTATTATCTCTGCTCTTTCTCCCTGTCATTTGCAGGCAAGGACGACTGAAACTACTGTACCCACATATGGGAGCAAAGCCCTTGAAATCAGAATCAAGATTTTCAAGTCCCACACTGCTTCCTGTAGATTTCACTAACCTCAGATAACAGTACAAATCAACAAACACTTTGACTAAATCAATAACAGGCAGCTGAGGGTGGGGTTGCTTCCTGCTGCTGAACACATATACAATTGTGTGAGTTTAAAGAGAGGGTGCTCCTCTGGAGAGTTCACATCGCAAATAGTACTGCTGGTGTCAAATCAGTATGCCTGCTCTGCATACTTCTGACACAGACTTCCCGCAATAATGCACCAGAAACAGCACAGGTGTCTCAGATCACTCAGCTACTCTACCTCATATAAAATACATCAGGGATTTTTAGATATCTAAGGCTATAACCAGCAAGTTAATTCCCATTCAGGTTGTAATGTATAGCAATAGGATAAATATGAGGTGACTTCTTAAATAGTAATTCTGATCATATAATATGATCACATTGAAATTAGGAGTGCTATTGATTATTGAAAAAAATCATTGTAACATTTGTGACAAATTAATTCATTATAACATGAAGTTCTTTGGTTTATGATTCTAATTCACACATTTTTTTAATAGGACATATGCTTTTTGTCAGACGATAGTGAGAACCTCCACGAGTGTTAATGAACATAATCTTTCATCTTCACAAAGTGGAATTCTTGTGTCTTCACAGCCACAAGCAACAAACAGTATTCATAAACTTCTCGAATCACAGGTAATTATAAAAACACAATCAATTCCTGTACAGCAGATAAAGATCTTAGTAAACTTTTTTCACCAAATAATATGGATTTATTTCACCAAAAACATCTTTGTGCTACAAATACAGTTAGAAACAGAGCTCGAGATGTTGGTGCTGGCATTTATAATAACCTGGCACTTAATGGTCACTTTACTGATATCCAACTTTTTATTTTCAGGCTTTTTAAAAATCTGATTTTAAATTCTGAACCTCTCACATAGGGATTAGAAATCCTTCCCAGGATCCTAGGAACATAGGACTGAGAAGCAGCAGTAGGCCATTCGGCCCTTTGAACCTGCACCGCTTTAAATAAGGTCATGGCTAACCCTGGTTATGGTCTCAATTCCACTTCCCTGTCTACCCCCCCATAAGCCTTGACTCCCTTGTATATCAAAAATGTGACTAACTCTGCCTTGAATAGCCAACCTCCACTGCTTTCTAAAAAGAGAATTCCATGTACTATCGACTATCTGAGAGAAAGAAATTCTCCTCAACTCTGCCTTAAAAGGGAGACCTCTTATTTTTAAACTGTGCCCCCTAGTTCTAATCTTCCCAACAAGAGGAAACATCCTCCTGGTATCCACTCTGTCGAGTTCCGTCAGGATCTTATATGTTTCAATAAGATCCCCTCTCATTCTTCTAAACTCAATGGGTATGGGCCTAACCTGTTCAACTTTTCTTCATAAGACAACCCCTTCATCCCAGGAATGAATCCTTCTCTGAACCGCTTCTAATGGACTTATATCCTTTTTTTAAATAAGGAGGCCAAAACATTACTCCAGACATTGTCTCACCAAGACCTTGTACAGCTACAGTAAAACTTCCCTACTTTTATATTTCATTCCCCTTGCATAAATGCCAATATTCCATTGGCTTTCCTAATTACTTGCTGTACCTGCAAACTATCTTTTTTATGATTCATGTACCAGGACACCCACGTCCCTCTGTACCATAGAATTCTGCAATCTGTCTCCACTTAAATGGTATGCTGCTTTTCTATTCTTCCTGCTAAAGTGGACAAGTTCACATTTTCCCACATTTTGCTCCATCTGCCATTTTTTTGCCCAATCATCTTACCTATCTATATCCCTTGGTAGACTCTTTGCCTCTCCTTGACAACTTACCTTCCAACCTATCTTGGCGTCATTGGCAAATTTAGCTACTATACATTCATCCAAGTCATTGATAGAGATTGCAAATCGCTGAGGCCCCAACACTGATCCCTGTGGCACCCCACTAGTTACAACTTGCCAACCTAAAAGTGACCCATTTATACCTACTCTCTGCTTTCTAGTTAGCTAACCAATCCATCACCCATGCTAATATGTTACCCCCTATTGCTTGAGCTCTTATTTTGTGTAGCAAACTTTGATGCAGCACCTTATCAAATGCCTTTTTGAAATCCAAGTATATCACATCTACAGATTGCCCTTTGACAATGTTGGTTGTTACCTCATCAAATAACTTTAATATATTAGTTAAACATGCTTTCCCTTTCACAAACTGATGTTGACTCTGCCTGATCTCCTTATGGGGAAGCGGTGGTGTAGTGTTTTCATCACTAGACTTGAGACCCAGAGTAATTCTGTGGGGACTGGGGTTCAAATCCAGTCTATGGCAGATGGTGAAATTTGAATTGAATAAAAGTCTTGAATTACAAGTCCAATGATGACTATGATTGCATTGTCAATTGTCATAAAAACCCTCGTCTGCTCTGTCCTACATGTGACTCCAGACCCACAGCAATGTGGCTGACTCTTAAATGGCCTAGCAAGCCACTCAGTTTTATCAAACTGCTATAAAGCCCCAGAAAACGAATGAAGTCAGACAGACCACGTGAGAATGACCAAGGCACCGGAAACGACAACAGCAATCTCAGCCCTGTTGACCTTGAAAAGTCCTCCTTATTGACATCTGGGGGCTTGTACCAAAATGTGGAGAGCTGTCTCAGAGACTAGTCAAGCAACAGCCTGACATTTCCTCGCGGAATCATATCTTACAGATAATGTCCTAGACTCTGCCATCACCATCAATACAGTTGATACTAATCACTGTATACGGTGTTTATGCAGTCAGGAGAGAGGTTCCCTGGGAGTCTGCAACATTGACTTGGGACCCCATGAAGTCTCAAGGCATCAGGTCAAACATGGGCAAGAAAACCTCCTGATTACAACGTACCGCCCTCCCTCAGCTGAGGAGTCAGTGCTCCTCCATGTTGAATACCACTTGAAGGAAGCATTGAGGGTGGCAAGGGCTCTGGGTGGGGGACTTCAATGTCCATCACCAAGAGTGGCTCAGTAGCACCACTACTGACTCAGATGGCCAAGTCCTAAATGACATAGCTGCTAGACTGGGTCTGCGGCAGGTGGTGAGGGATCAAACAAGAGGGAAATACATACTTGAAATCATCCTCACCAGCCTGCCTGCTGCAGATGCATCTGTCCATGACAGTATCGGCACAGTCGTTGTGGAGATGAAGTTGTGTTATGTGGCACTATCACCGTGCTAAATGAGATAGATTACAAACAGATCTAGCAATTCAAGACTGGGCATCCATGAGGCGCTGTGGGCCTTCAGCAGCAGCAGAATTGTACTCAAACACAATCTGTAACCTCATGGCCTGGCATATCCCCCACACCAGCATTACAATCAAGCCAGGGGATCAAGTCTGGTTCAATGAAGAGTGCAGGTAGGTATGCCAGGAGCAGCACCAAGCATACCTAAAAATGACGTGTCAACCTGGTGAAGCTATAACACAGGACTACATGCGTGCCAACAGCATAAGCAACAATTGATAAATGGAGCTACGTGACCCCACAACCAACGGATCAGATCTAAGCTCTAATAGCCCTGCCACATCCAGTTATGAATGGTGGTAGACAATTAAACAACTCACTGGAGGAGGAGGCTCCACAAATATCCCCATCCTCAATGATGGAGGAGCCCAGCATATCAGTGCAAAAGATAAGGCTGAAGCATTTGCTACAATCTTCAGCCAGAAGTGCCGAGTGGATGATTCATCTCAGCCTCCTCCAGAGGTCCCCAGCATCACAGATGCCAGTCTTCAGCCAATTCGTTTCACTCCACGTGATATCATGAAATGGCTGAAGGCACTAGATACTGGCCCTGACAATATTCCAGCAATAGTACTGAATAGTACTGAAGGTTTGTGATCCAGAACTTGCCACACCCCTAGCCAAGCTGTTCCAGTACAGCTCCAACACTGGCATCTACCCAGCTATGTGGAAAATTGCCCAGGTATGTCCTGTACACAAAAAGCAGGACAAGTCCAACCCGGCCAATCACTGGTCCATCAGTCTACTCTCGATCATCAGTAAAGTAACAGAAGGGGTCATCAACAGTGCTATCAAGCGGCACTTGCTTAGCAATAACCTGCTCAATGACGCTCAATTTGGGTTCTACCAGGGCCACTCAGCTCCTGACCTCATTACAGCCTTGGTTCAACCGTGGACAAAAGAGCTGAACTCCTGAGGTGAGGTGAGATTGACTGCCCTTGACATCAAAGCTGCAATTGACCGAGTGTGGCATCAAGGAGCCCCAGCAAAACTGGAGTCAATGGGAATCAAGGGGAAAGCTCTCCACTGGTTGGAGTCATACCTAGCACAAAAGAAGATAGTTGTGGTTGTTGGAGGTCAGTCATCTAAGCTCCAGGACATCACTGCAGGAGTTCCTCAGGGTAGTGTCCTAGGCTCAACCATCTTCAGCTGCTTCATCATCACCTTCTTTCCATCATAAGGTCAGAAGTGGGGATGTTCGTTGATGATTGCACAATGTTCAGCACCATTTGTGACTCCTCAGATGCTGAAGCAGTCCACGTCCAAATGCGGCAAGACCTGGACAATATCCAAGCTTGGGCTGACAAATGGCAAGTAACATTGGCGCCACACAAGTGCCAGGCAATGACCACCTCCAACAAAAAAGAAACTAATCATCGTCCCTTGATGTTCAATGGCATTACTATCACTGAATTCCCCACTTGCAACATCATTGGGGTTACCATTGACCAGAAAAGGAACTGGACTAGCTATATAAATACTATGGCTACAAGAGCAGGTCAGAGGCTAGGAATCCTGCAACAAGTAGCTCACCTCCTGACTCCCCAAGGCCTGTCCATCGCCTACAAGGCACAAGTCAGGAGGGTGGTGGAATACTCCCTACTTGCCTGGATGAGTGCAGCTCCCACAACACTCAAGAAGCTTGACACCATCCAGGACAAAGCAGCCCACTTGATTGGCACCACATCCATAAACATTCACTCCCTCCACCATCAGCGCACAATAGCAGCAATGTGTATCATCTACAGGATGCACTGCAGGAATTCACCAAGGCCCCTTAATCAGCACTTCCAAACCCACAACCACTAGCATCTAGAAGGACAAGGGCAGCAGATAGATGGGAACACCACCACCTGGAAGTTCCCCTCCAAGTCACTCACCATCCCAACTTGGAAATATATCGCCTTTCCTTCACTGTCGCTGGATCAAAATCCTGGAATT